>NW_010193667.1:0-29068 GCF_000695765.1 Mesitornis unicolor | reverse complement strand
CTGCTGAATGCAAAACAACAAGAAACATTTTGATAACCTGTCTTTTTTTTCCTGTTAATAAACCACAAACTTGTTGAGAAACTATCAAAAAATGAAAGAAAAAATGCTCATATGAAATATGTTTGTACTGACTGAAAGAACTACAACCACAATGCATGCTGAAATTATTTGAAGCTGTGATCTCAGTTTACTTTTGTTGTTTTTCAGATTAGGCATGATAAAATATTATTGTAGAAAGGGGCATTTCCGTGCACTTACAACAAGCTGATTGTTAATGTTCCATGGTAGTTGTACAAATAATTTCCCTTTGAAAAATGCAGTATTTCTTATTCAAACACTCATTAGTGAACTAAAGGTGTTCAGTTAGTTCAATATTTACTATTGTTTTATCTTGCTTCCTAGGTACTGTTACAACTGCAATAAGTCATTGTACACCTGTTGTATCAGGAATCAGGATTTCTTTTTTTTTTTTTTAAGGTATTTTACACAACTCATCTACACAATAAACATCTAATGGCAAACATTTAAATAATCTTGCAGCTAAACCGTGCACCACGAATGCGCTATTCAGTCATTGTTCTTTTTGTCCTCTGTCCTCCACTTCTATGACAGTTTGTTGTCTACTCCAACATTACCATACTATCTGGAATTTCAAGGCTACTGATGAATCAGCGTAGTCCTTTCTTCTGTAGGCATCTTGTCTGCTTCTGTGTTTTCAGAACAAACCTCTCGTCTCAGAGTACTCTTGCAGGATCGATCCTATTTGAATTAAAATTATAACAAAGGTGTTTTTGGGATCAGCTAGCATGTATCTCCAAAGCTTCCCTGTTGACATTCTGCAGCATCCAGAGCATTGGCTACGCCGGGAAACACCAAAAGTAATTCGGTAAAAAAGATGACTAAATTCTTTTTGTAATTATATGTAAACTTACATCCGAAAATTTGTTTGAGAATTTCTATTGTGTGAAGATGTTTAATTACCTGAGAACACTGATAGAATAATGGATTGGGTCCCAAAGCTATAAAAATATAATTTATTTCATTGGAAATTACCCATGTGGGCAGGCCTAAAAGCTGATATGAAGGCTCTTCTAGTAAAGGTTTTTGACTTCACTTTTAAAAGACATTGATGTTACCAGAAAGCTTTCTGATAAAAAAGGGTCATTTTTCTTCATGAAAGTGCATTAGGAGATGTATCATAACGCTTCCTATATACATGACATACCGTACATCATATACATCAAATATACATGGAATATGTGCATATCAATACATACATATATACATCAAAAACACTGGATCAGAAATAATTGCATGTCTGCAAAATAAAATATGCATATAAGTCAAAAGGCTCAGTGCATTACATGCCATTACAATAAATGATTAACACAGTTATTTAATAGTTTGAGTAGTGTACGTTTCAGTACAGTATTTGCTAGCATTCTACTGACCTGAAAATTTACATTAAAACACCCACTAAAAATGGAAACTTGCTGATGATACACGTTTTACTGCACACAAATACTAGTGTCTCTCTCTCTAGTCAACAGAGATTGAAGAGTAGATGATGGACTATCATGCTACAGTATGTACACCAAAATACAACAACGTCACATATTAGACTTAAACTGCAGTTAAAAGGAGTACATAATTTCATGCATTACTCTTTTATAATTTACTCATTTGTAAGCTTGGTTAATTTGGAGTTAACTTCCCACTTTTTCTGCAAATGAGAATACCTTTCTCATTGTAAACTGAGCTGCTTCTACCTTTCGCTCAAACCCTACCAGTGAGCAGCAGCACAGGCTGTCCTCACCCAGGGGAACGCTCCCCTCTGGGGACCGCTGCTGAGGTTGACCACCCAACATTGCTCTCATCTCCTCTGCCCTATTGGAAAGTTGCAGTAGATCTGCTGAAGCTGGTGGGTTGTGTAAGTTTTAATGGGGTTTAAAAGAGAGGCAGCATGGACCCAGACTTACTACTTGGATCCTACTTCTACCCATGGTTACTCATAGAAAATATGGCTTGCTCCTCACCTTTTGGCAGTTACTGGTATAAAAACTGCCTTGGTATTACCAATCTGCAACAACAAATTTTTTATGCCACATGGTACTTCCTGACTAGTAACATCAGGTAAATAACCAAAAAGGCAGATACTAAACTCACTTTGGGACAGACTACATACAACCCAGGAAACCTACTGACTCCATCAGGTCACGTGTCTTAAAATCTCTTTATTCTCCTTTTCATATGGACTAAAAAGAACTCACTACAGCAATACACTTTCATAACAGTTATACCCCTGAAGCAACTTGTATTTTCATTATTAAAATGCAGCTTAAGGAATAATTTAGTATGATTTTACAGAATTCCAACCCTGTCTCCTATTTCCACAAGTCACATGCACAATCATTAATTTATTCTGAATTTGGGAAATACACATTCTTTTTGTGTTTTAGGTGATTTAAATGCTGTTTTGGTAGTGAATGACTGTTGATGACTGTGTAAAATGCATCTGTACTGTACATGAAATGTAATTACTTATGTGTATCATACCAAGAAACCGAGGTTGTTGTTTTGACAATTTTGTTTGACAGTCATATATCGTATTTCAGAAGGCAGCATAATACATGCATTATGCTGAATAAATAGACATTTGAGGAATATTTAAATAAAACATCTGCATGCTTGAATGGGTCAACCTGGTTTTGCAATAACTTATTAATGGAACTTTTTTTTCCTAATAAATTTGAAGGAACACTAAATCTGAGGGCAACAAATGTCCCCAACACTAATGCCAGGCTAGCTGTGAGTGCATCTAAACCATGCCAGGAGACCAAGACCAGGATGCCACAGCTCCATAAGACTGAGCTGCCCTTCGCCTCTGTGGGTCACCATCTCCTTCCCCTTCCCAGCCTGCAGCAGCAGAGAAAATTGGGGCATTAAATTATTTCCAGCAATATTAACTCCACCTTTCTATCTGTACTTTTTAAAAAGGATCTGCTTTGTTTTCAGTACATCTAGACACTGAGCTCTGTTGAACCTCCCAGGCTACAGACCCACCCCAAACCTGTTAAAAAATTCTCTCGATAAAATATTAGTGCACAGACAAGGTCAAACTCCCTTCATAGGGTAACCACAGGTAACAACATGCTGTGTGTCTTACACAGGGCGACCGGCAGTGCAGATGGTGCTGATCTATCAGCTACGTACACTGCAGCACTGGCACATGTGATGGTCGTCTCTGCCAGGAGACGTCTCTTGCTGCTCTGGGGGGTAAAAAAACCAAACAAACAAGTAAAAGGAACATCTGTCTGTGAACCATCCCAGAGCATTTTTAAGGAGAATGACTGTCCTCCCAGAACACGGCTACCAGAGACAAACTGGAAACATACGCTTTACATGTTAAGGTTTTGCTGACTGCCGAGAGGAGGCTTTTGCAGCCAAGAACGCGATGCAACCTCAGCTGCTCCAGGGACAAGGGTGGCTTTCAGAGAGGAAACTGTCTGGAGGAGGATACATTAGTGAAATCACAGGATCATAAAGTTTTGGACAGGGAGGGTGCTTAGGAGGTCATATGCTGCCTTTCCTGCACCTGGGGCCCACCAAGACTTTGTTTTCCCATTGACTGAGGAAACATCTGAAGATTTTCAGGTGTTCTGGAATAGCGATTAGCTGAGGGGAAATGTAAATGTGCAGCTAAGAGAGAAGTCGGGAATGAACAACACACTTAGACTTCCAAAGACTCTAAGATACCCGTAATTACCTGGACAGCTTACATTCTTACCTACATGCGTTACCTCTTTATCTACTTGTAAGGTACCCACTTTCACAGGATCTATGTACAAGAAACAACTGAAGGTGGGGCAGTGCTGAATAAAAAGCAAGTAGATGCCTAAAAAATCTGAAGTATTTAGGACAACATCCCAATTTATTTTAAAGAAATGTAGTCAACCCCACACGAGTTTTAAAGTTTTAGATACAATCTCACTTCAATAATAGCAATTCATATGAATTAAACATAATGCTTTTATGTAGAAAATTCAAAAACTATTTGAAAATTGCTGTCTCCATCATATCTAACTGTACAGTCGCTGTGACCAACAGCCTCTCTTTCTACTATTTATTCAATTTTCCTTATATTTATGGGTTGCTTTTACAAAATGAACTGTTATTAAGAACAGAAAACATAGCTGCATTTCCTCCAAAAAGCCTTGTCATACAGCCTGCTGGCAGACAAATCAATACCTTGTCCAAAGGCCAGGAATAGTGAATTCTGCCTCCTAGAAGCATCCCCATACTCCCAAGTCATGGCTCTGTGGTGCAAAACTTACTGTGCCCGACAGCTGCAGGCACAGTCCCACGGACTCGCTGTGATTCACTGGGCTGAACAGAAACACCTGATGTGGGCAGGGGGTGACCCCTTTTCTAACAAACACAGTTGCTCTCCTCACCTTTAAGAGATCTGTGAAAAACATTAAGGAGCAGCTCCATAGTTGCTCGTTGCAACAAAAAAGATTTGGTTCATTACACTTTACACTGAGCGAAGAAAGAATACATCACCCTTCTCCTCCAGGTACTCCTGCAAAACTGATGGAAAAAGGAAATAAAGGGATAAAGTAGTTTTTACTGCTGCAAGTGTCTCTAAATGTTCCCCTCTTGCCAAGCAGTCTCTCTCCTACATATATCCTAAAGCTCTACAGGAAAAGAACAGGCTCACAGCAGCCTAGTCAATCAATTTTAAGGCTCTTTGAACAAGCCCTAGAAAAACAGAGACACCTCAGAGCCTGAGCACAGTGAAAGAAAAGAAGTTTGAAAGTGTTCCAATTTACTGCTGAGACCTATTTTGGCAAGTGTGGTGAGATGCTCAGAATAGGAGGATTCTTTCCCAGAATACTTACTGATAGTCCTTACTAGGGAAGAGAATACTTTCATCAGTCCTGGCATGCGGGTCTTTGCCCCAGTGAAACAAGCCCCATACCAAACACAGGCTGCCTCAGGATTTGGGCAGGCAAGGCCAAGCAAGTTAAACTGACCATGGATGTTCACTGTCATGGAGGTCCACAAACACTGGTCTAGGACGTTGGTCCTGTATCAAAGGAGCCCTATGCCAAAGAAGCCCTCTGCTCTTAATATGACTACACTTAATGGCAGTGCTTCCTCACCACCTGGACAGCCTAAAACCAAATGACCTGGGCTGTCAGTATCTCTAATTCTAGCTGTGACCCCTCCAACAGACCACCCCAGCCTGGCTTACTGTGTATGTTCCTCCATGAGCTCTAACCCAGACACCAGACGATACACAGGCAACCCGCACTGGTAGCCCAAGGACACCTCCCAACCTCCCATGGGAGGACTTGGGATAGCTGCAAGGCTAAGGGAGCTTCCAAAGACACTTCTTGGATAAAACTTAAGTGTTAGGAACTTCTGCACAAAAGGACTTGTTCCTGCCCTTTTTTATATCACTTATGGTGAATGTAGCGGGGTACATGTGATGTAATCCATGCAATCCACAATCAAAACACCCCAAAATTTGTGGTTTGTTTCGTTTTGGGGTTTTCTTTTCACATGGGGAAAAAACCCCAACAATGGCTCAACCCAGTGTCTAGCATCCCAGGTGTCTGTAGCACTCCAAAGTCTAAAGCCAGTCTACATCCAGGCTCTCTCAGACACCTCCTCTTTTTCTACATAGGAACCTCACCCTTAGCTGCAGAAATGCTGCCCAGGTAAGCAATGGGAAGGATGGAAGTCTGCAGCAACACTGGGCACAAGGCTTCCTGAACAGTGCACGAGAAGGTATTTCTGACAAAGATACTCCAAAATTTTGGGAAGGTCTATCCCTTCAGCCTTTTCTTTACCTCCCACAATAAGTACTAGCATCTCTGTAGGAGAGGTACAACAGCAGAAAGGTAATCTCGCTTGCAATAGTACCTGTGAAATAATTGCACCCACGTGTACACTTCTAAAAAACAAACCACAGCCCACACAACCGAAGAGCTTAATTTCATGAGCCCTTAAGAAGATAGTTCTGAAGCAACAGAAAAAAGAAAATTGATTTAACAATTCAGTTTCTCCACAACAGAAGAAGTGGATTGGGTAAAGACACCTCAAATTAACTCACACTAGCAGAAGGACTCTCCCTACTCCCACCCAAAGCATTCACACTCTAGGACTTAAAAATTTAAAAAAACCCAAAACATTACAGAATTTAAGACAAAAGTAATTTTATTGTCTACCAAATCACACCTTGTTTTTTCTTTTCTTTTCCAAATTCCAAAAAAAAAAAAAAGAATTTTTAAAATTTAATATTATGTAAAAACAAATTTGCCACAAACTACTATACTCAGTGGAACAAATATATATTTCAGGAACATGGCCAATTGTAAAAATAATCCTATGAAATAAACATTGCTCATAAAAATACAGTAAAATGCACTTTCCCCACCTCAATAAATACATTTTAATGCTGTTTCTAGTTGGCATTTTAAGCCACTAGAGAGCTCTTAATGAAGACGCCGTCAAAGTATAATTTCTCCTTATGCACTTTTACAATTATTGCAATAGCATCCAGAACTGCAAGCATTTTCCTTGTAGACTTTTGTTTCTACTTCAGGGGAATCAGAGACAGGAGAAAAGATTTATCTATAAAAATGTGCTACTCCTATATTGATTCCCATCTTGGTAAGAATATTTAAGGTTTTCTTTCTTTTCGTTTTGCTAAGAAATTGTCCATAGAACAAACTATTTCAAAGAAGAATTCTTCACAATTACACAGAAAGTTAAAGTCTAATGTCCATAGTTCTGTCTTCCATCCCTGTTTAATATATTTAAAATTAAAAATTAAACAGTTATGTTAGATAAAAATAGAAGCTTTAGAACATCTTTAACAATAGCTAAGATAGAGGTTTTGTTAGAAAAAAAAGAAAATCTTGCTCTTTTTACAAATCTTCCAAATTTTTAAATCCAAGTATTGACTTGAATTGTACTTCTGCACACACAAAACCACACAACTATATATACACGGATCCCTGATTAAGACATTTTCCAAATGGCTTATTAAAAATGTAGAAGTCAATTTCAGCTGAAGTCACATTTTGTTTGTCCACAGCACAGTTGCTTTTTCAGAAGATGAGAGTTCCTCTTCCTTTCCTCCAATGCTTCCTTAGGGGTTCTGTCCATCCACCCGCGAATGAATCAGTATTTTACGCATCACACAGGTTGTGGTAAGAAGTTAAATATTACTGTGCCAAGTGAATGAGTGCCTTTTAAAAAAACAAACGCAATCAACTCTGTTCCATGGCTCCTCTAAGAGGCTGACAGCCTTATCCTTCCTTCTATGCAGGCCGGCTTCACTTCACCCATTAGCTGTTTTCTGAAGAACAGGAAGACTGGTATCTTTGGCATAGCTGATGGAACAGAATAAAAACAACAGAACCCAATGAAAGTCCTTTGTGACTTCTCAGATGCATTGCATCACCTATAGCTCTTCCATTTCAAAGCGTGTATTAAAGCTGTTTGCCACAGATGTGTGCTCAAAGATCCTTGCCAGACTTGGTTTCAGTAGCTCCATGGAATGACACGACAGCTGCTGCGAGGTGTCACCCTTCAGGTCCATGATCTGATCTGCTCCAGGATCCCGTCTGTCGTAGTACAGAGCCCACAGCAAAGTGACAGTGAGGATCATAGCCAGGATCTGCGTTACTCCAATAGAGATTCCGAGAAATCTCAGCACTTGCAATTGCTTCGTCCCCCTCAGAAAAGCGTACATTTTTTTACCGCATCCCTACAAAACAAAAAATAGATTGAAAACATTAGTCAGTATTATTTTGCTTGCAGTTCCCAAGGTTTAGCTCACCCTACCTAGTGCTGGCTTCTCTGGCTCCCCCAAAACCTCTCTTGCCTCTTTCAAAACATACTTTGAAAATTATTTTGTCTATTTTCTAATTGCTTCCATAATGCCATCTTTGAGTTTTCTCATACACTGAGAGTTCACTGCATGTAACACCTCCGAGAGACTTGTGCCACTCTTCAGTCAAGAAATCACTCAAAGTTGATCCGAGTTTCTAGCAACTACCACAGTTTTTTAAAGAAACTCAACTAATTTCGTGAAGGTTTAAAAGTCATTAAACTCTCTTAATCATCTTATTTCTCTCCTTAAGCTGCAGATCTTCAAGGTTGTCAATTATTTTAAGCTCCTTAGGCTTTTTCTACAAATAATACCACAATCTGAAGTTAAAACAATATTCTAGGAAAGATCTACAGACCTGCATAACCTCATCAGTGTTTCTCCCCACCTTTTCTTTTTCAGTGTTTTCTCTGGACTCATTATATGCCAGTTTATTAGTTCTGCAGAAAGTCCCCAGGGAGTAGAAAAATCATTACATTTCAGTCACCATCTGTGTAAGGATCATCAAAGGAGAATAACCTTTAAGGGAGGGCTCCTGACAAATTGCCAGGACACAGTGGGTACACACAGACTTTTCTTTAGTACTTGGTGGTGATGATACCACATGCATGTGGCATTACTTCTGCTTTTTATTCTTGAACTACAAGGATCTCCTCATTGGAAAAAACCGTATCTCCTTATGCTATACTCCGCCTACCTCCGTTATTCATAGACTATATTTTAACACTAGCTGGCTTAATTTCTGATCTGAATGTAGAAACTTCCCTGTCAATTATTCTGATGGTATTATACCAAGGGACAGTTTTACCTCATATCTTGTGCTGGGCTGCTGATACTTCAATTATTAATTACTTAATTACTTAAGCACACTAATGTCTAGAACATTAACTGCTGTGAGAGTAGCTGTAACAACCTGCCCTGCATCAGGCTCCACACAAACCCAAGCAGGCAGCTCTGCCCTGCTTCAAAGAGCTGACCATCCCCATGCTGCATTAGAAAGATGGTCACATATACAACCTCTGCAATTTTTTTACAGAATAATAATAGGTAATTACTTACACAGAAAAAATGTCTGATGAAACCTATGTTAAAACATCACAAATTGATGTTTCCCAGAAATGGAAATTTAGCCCTTTCCAAACCATCAGTGCACAATCCAGTTCGCTTACATGGTCAACCAATGACGGTACAAGGCTTCAGGAAAGCTCCCAAGCCCTTGTAAGGCAGCATGGATCCACAGACACCGGCTCTGGGAACTACAGGATAACAGTGCAAATGTAAGCCATGATGCTTGTTGCTCAGGAAAGGTGATGCCCAGTCTTTGAAAGGACAAAACATTGAAGAGAGGTCCCTTAGCTACTTTGGCCCATGCTTATTCTCTATTCTAAAATTTACAGGGCTTCACAGCACAGAAATCAAATGAAGGCAGCCACCAAAGGAAAAATGTAATGAACTGTATGGGATAACACCATGAGTACCAACAGGCATTGGTCTCAACAGAAGACATCAGACACCCATCAAAATGGACACAGTCTTAAATATGTCTTTTTTTGCATTTATATCCTCACAACATATTTCTTATAGCTTCTCCATGAAAAGAAAGCAACTGATCAAAGTGACAGAATCTGAAGGCAGGACATCATAAATAACACTTTTCAATTGCACTGAAATTCCTCAAAGCCAACAATTTCAAATGCTACAGTCCTGAGTGCATTTGATGAAAGGCCTTACAGAAATAATTCACACTGCTGTCAATATATTTTCATTTAGGATCTAAATAAAATTGAAGTACTATATCATAATTGTACCAGTGTATGTTAAAG
The DNA here is from genome assembly GCF_000695765.1 of Mesitornis unicolor. Taxonomy (NCBI): domain Eukaryota; kingdom Metazoa; phylum Chordata; class Aves; order Mesitornithiformes; family Mesitornithidae; genus Mesitornis; species Mesitornis unicolor. The sequence goes on along the minus strand of NW_010193667.1, from coordinate 19,339 downwards.
GATCTCAATATCTTTTTTCCACTCATTATTTCACTGTGTCATTTTCTAAACATATTTTAGATATAGAACAAGGATTAAACATGGATACTTCGAAATTTGAAAAGGAAAGAAAAAACCCTGTAGCAAAAGCAATACAGTTGAACTTGATGAGGAACAAAAATTATAATGTTGGTGTCTTTTCTTCCTTCAACTAGAAGACATTGTTGTAATTACATTACTTTCCAAATTTGCTTTTAATTACAGAGAAAGTGGCTGCATTTTAATACTTTTGCTAACTTTAAGGGATGAAGGTACATACTGGTCACAATTTAAAAATGCTCAGCCACAGCAGTATTCAAATCCAATTCATTTGTTGCCTAGAGGAAACATCCATAAACAGAGAGCAGCAACATTAATGCCTGCATCTCCTGCCGTACAGACACGTAACTGAGACAAATTATGCCCAATCTAGATAGAGTGCCTCCCTCCACTTAATGATGTTCTTACAGTTCTGCTCTAATACACGTTCAAAATCAGTTTCAAATTTGAGATATATCCAGCCACCCCTCACATTCATGCATTTTATTTCTGCTTATGCAACACATTCATAGTTGGTAGCCTGCAATTAAGGAGTACATAAATATACTTTCCTTGGCAAAAGTAAAAGTTCGTCACTAACCAGGGAGCTCTTGTTGACTACTCAAAAATAGTGTAAAACTTTGCAGCAATCGTTCAGAAGAATTAGCTTCAAACACCTACAGAGCTATGGATTAAAGGCCTGATTCATATTTATTACATAGGCCATTTTATATTTCCAGTCTTAAAATGGAAACAGAGCATATATTTCTGATTTACTGCAACATCACAGAATAAGAACCAGATCTTAAATAAGGCACTTCTCAGAGCAGAAAAGATAAACCATTAGCATGTTCAACAGATCTGCTGTACATTCAGATTTTGAGTATACTCAAAATTATGCTAGAAAACAAAAGAAAAATACTGAACATGAAATTTTGATTTATCTAAAAATACCAACTTCTACCAATCATTTTATCTAGGCTACAGTTCCTGGTAACAAGGACAGGCAGAGCTCCCCTTGACCTCAGACCACAATCAACCTCCAAGGCCACTTCTGACACATTCCTCACAATGATGCTCTTTCCAAGGTCAGTCTGTTCCAAGGACACCAAAGGCGAAGTTCATCAGAATAAAAGCAGCCCAAGTAGACTAACACATTTGAAAAAAGCTTTCAAAATTCAGTAAGGGAAACGTGATTCCTGTGAAAAATACTCTCAACCAGAACTATAAGTAAGCCACTTTTCTTTCTACTAGTACTGTATTGTGAAGGATTCCAACTTAGACTACAGAAGTTCTGAGATCTTAGCAGAAAATTGCAGTACAGCTACAACAAAACAGTTTTATCAATCCCAACCACACCAAACTTCAGTTTTCTGAAGTACTACAAAGAGTTTTTCTAAAGTACCAGAACAAAGTATTTACATAAGCCAATTATAGGCTAGCAAGGCTAATCTTGCCAGGCCTCCTCTCAAGCCACCAGACCATGTAAGTTTGTTTTGATTCCCTTCCCAAAAAAGCTTTTCTCCTTCAATTCTCCAAAGCAGAATTCAGACAGATTAGCCCTGCAAGTATAAGTTGTTTTTGCATGATATTGATAAACATATTAGCAAGCATACTGTAACGAGCCTGTGAGACAACCCACAGGCAAGCACCATGAAAAAAAAAACAAAGTTTTGCTAACCAAACATTGTACATACCTCAAAAAGCAAAGGAGTACTTTTGTGGCTGGTAAACCAGAACACAGCCTGTCTCTCTTTGGAACAGATTCTGCAATAGACAAAACTGAATTTTTGCTAAGATTTGAATCAATCCAAAAAGCTCTGAGGTACACTAGGGGAAGAACCAGAAATGCGTCCTTCAGGTTTCTTTTAGAAAGAAAAGCCAGGCAGCCTTTTTTTTTAATCAAGTGGGTCTCAACAGAGCCTTTATGTTCTACATCATCATCATCTTTGGTTATTAATTTTCTCTAAGTAAAATCCAAAGAACCTGAATATACAAAGTAAGCAGAGAACCACTTTCCTAGAACATGGCTATAGGAATGAAATGTTAGCAGAAGAGATGGGATGAGGACACCTTGAAGCTTTGACAAGACACTCCAGTAACTAGCACTCCTTCTCAGAAATTTCTGAGCTTCCTGAGCTCAAAAACTAGTATTTATTGAGTGACACTGCTTACATACTCTTGCCTTTTCACATGAGCAGGAAGGACACTCCCACCAAATGAATGTTCTGCAGCCTCTATACATCTACACTCCTTGAGGGCTCTCTATAGCAGAGCTGGGCTGTATGGCATCAATACTGGCAACAGTATTACAAAAACAACCATTATCACAGAGTGAGCGACAGTTCGTTCTTCTTCAAGAACGTGTAAGAAACTGGCAGGTCCCAGAAGCAACCTGAATGGCTTTCCCATTCAGAGCCTGACACTTCTGAAGTTTGACCAGTGCTGCCTGTGCTGCAAACCTTGTCATAGGGCAGAAGAGGCTCTACAAGCAGCTGGCGGAAAGAAAACAGCCTCTGCCACTGTCTTCAAGGTTCCCCAGCACAGACTGCCCTTCGGAGGTACCTGCCTTTTGGCAGCTCTGCTTCTTCTCTTCCTAGTGAAAGCACACAAGGCCTAGGATGGACATCTGAATGTCCAGAATAGTTTGTATCGTTTCTGCTCACAGCATCAATGCAATACAAATCTAACAAATCACTTTGTGATTTTATTTCCCAAAATTTGATTGTTTCCTGGCAATAGCTAATATTCCTCTTGGCTTTTTTATACAGTGAATCTCCTCTGCTTCAGAGGTATCTCTCCAATGGCTCCTGAACAAAAGCAGTGTAATAGATTCTCATGCAGCCTATATTACTCTTAAAGCAAGCAAACGAAGAATGTATCACTTCTCAGATCCTTGTAACTACTTAAGTGAAACATGCTTTTGTCACTACTGGACTACCTGAACTGTTGGTCATTCTGATATTACTGGATGAACAATTAAAGGTCTTCAGAGATCTGTTAACATTAAAAAAAGTAGATAGCAAAGCAGTCTCCACACAAAGGTGGCAACATTTTTGTGAGAGCAGCTAAACAAGTTTTAGTAGAGAACATGTTTACTTGTTTTTATAATTTATACTCAACAACAGTAATGACTTGCAACCATGATCTCCTTTCTTACCCACTTTGAGTTCAAATAGGTCCTCTCTTGGTTTTAAGGCTTTTTTAATATATATTTTTTTAAATAATAATTCTGTAATGTAGTAGAGAGGAAGAGAATTTTCACACACAGTTTCTATGCATGCTCACAGCAGAGAAACTGAATTACCTGTTTCCTTGCATAAACCCTGTTAACAAGAAAGTTCTCATCTTCCAAAGGACTCCTCAAAAGCATCCTTCACTGTAAATACCACTTGAGTCCTCATTACCACAGGGTAAGTAGAATTTCTAAGTTTGGCAAGCTGGAGACTTGGACATTACATCAAAACTTTTTTTTTTTTTAATTGGAGCAAATTTCAACTCCAACCTAACCAATATAAAACAAATACCTCAATGCTCAAGCATATCTCAGACTCTAACTGCATTGCTACTAGCTTACCTCATTTCCAGGTAATATTGGGTGAGTTCTTACTTCCTTGCTTCCTTCCTCCCCCATCCCCTTCAGCATTAATAATTAATAAACAAATAAACACAATAAACACTTCCCATAAACACAATTACTCTACAAACCTTTCTGCTGCACTGCAAGTGATGAGTTTGGAAAATGACTGGGATCAGGAAGTACAGAAAAAGCCTTCCGAAATATCCACATTTTTCTTCTTACCTCCTGGTAAAGGTCACTGAGATCCTCATGATGTGCCTGCTTAGAGCATCCTGGGAACTCTCTGACACAACAGGAGTCAGGCGGCCAGTCCATCTCTGTCATTTCCAGCCAGTCTGTGAAGTATACCACCCCACAACATTTAAACTGCAAAGGAAGGATTAGCCAAGATCAGCAATAACGATGCTACTCCTTCATAAAAGTAGGTCATCTAACAAGCTAAATAAATTCCCATTAACAACTTTCAAAATATTTATGCAGGACTAAAAACACCTACAAGACTTTCCACCTATCTTCTGCTCTACTTTGACATAAAAGCAACATGAAAAATGTAATGCAGTGACCAATGAACACCTTAAAAACAGCTAATAATACTGCTTTGTCCTTAAAATCCCAACTGCTCCCCCTCCAAGGATGCTTCACAGAAATTGTCCTACCCTGTAATTCTGCTATCCTTACTACAAGGAACTGATACATGATAATTTCACATCAAAAGGGTGACTAATTAACAAATATACCTGTGGCTGAAGGAATTAGAAGGAAAATATGATTAAGGCCTTACTAGTGTGCACTATTTCTCCAGGGCTACAACTACAGACACATCTGTTGAAAACTAGACAAGAAAGAGCATAAATTTATCAGAATACAGAAGAAAGCCTAAAAAAAAAAAAGTGAAAAAAGTGAGCAAAAAGGTATAGAAATCACAAATGCTGAAAGAAAAAAGGAAAATGGAAGGAATGGGTATCATACTAAAATAAACACTGCAACAGAATGGAGCATAAAAGTAGGAAGTCTGGGTGCAAAGCAGATGAGCCATAATTGGCTATAAAAACCACCAGGACTAACAACCTGTCTTCTCTGCACAGCACACCAAGAGATTTAAAGGCAAACAACCAGACTACTACCTTCCTAGCTGCTTTCACATAAAAAAGGGCTGAAATGGCTACATAAGATTTTCTTCGGCACTGGATGAGGACTCGATGACTGAAAAAGAGCCTTGCTGCAGGAACAAGATGCTGCTTTGTTTCTGTCTGGATGTTCTCCAGTACCAGCCTGAGCATTTGTCATTCATCACCTGGTTCCTTTGACCCATGGGCTTGGGAACCTTTGCACCCCTTACATGCTTCAGAGACAGAGCCCAGTGTTGTTTCTTTTCTCACCCCGTTGTTTCTTCCTTCCCGACTTCAATTGACTCTTCCCATCTGCCTTGGCACATTCACATTTCTGGTGTTAGACCAGCAAGGGGGCTGGAGGGAAAATACATTTCCCATCTCTCTCAGGTGTTAAAAGATACAAAACAAAGAGCACAAAGCTGATCAGAGCTGAAGCTATAGGAACAAAATTGTAATTACATGTTTTTTCTTTAGGAATAAAAGCCCATAATGCTGACTGAAGAAGGGCCTCAACCATAGTGTCATTCAGGCATAAACCACATACCAGGCTCACACATCCACTGTCTTAGTTATGCATAGAGAGAATAAAGATAAGAGCCCACCAATTCACTAGGAGCTGAAAATGAGCCTTCTCAGTTCACTTTAAACTTTCCCCAAATAATTCTTCCAGTCAGAGATGGAATACAGGAAATCTAAATTCTAAAAGGAACTTCTCCCCTGGTGGAGTTAAGGCATGGTCAAATATTCATTTTAAAACCAGTCATTATGATGGCACTACAACAACCAGGAATATAAGAGACAGCTTTTAATTTATACAATTTTATACAAATTTATACATTTAAAGTAAGACACAATATCAGCTCCATTCAGGGAAATTGAGAACATTTGATTTATATTATTTCAGCTACAGAACAGGCACAAAAACTCTACCTGTATATGAAGGATTATTCCATTTCACAGAGCACTTGCAGGAGCCTGGGAGGGTGTTTAACCTCATGTAGTCCTCACTTTTAGGTTTCAATATAAATACAGACTAACCAAGTGCTGCCAGGAAATGTTTAAATAAACAGGAAATCTGCGCAACAATGATAGATTTCAACATTTCAACAAGAGCAGCACAATGACAGGCATTTAAAGAGTTCTCTTCCTGCATGTGAGTTATATTTGGAGTTAATGGGTTCTACCTTGGGCAATTTCGTGTTTTTGTAACACAATACTTCATTCTTTAAAAACAGTTCTGAATTTGAGTAAGCTAGAGGGCAAAGCTGTGAATACACAAGGAAGCTTTTTGGTTTCCTTCCTGTCCTCCCAGTCAACGGAAATAAAAACCCTGATCACTTTCTCAAACCTCAGCCAAAGAGGTAGCATTGGCATCTTCTTGGAAACTTCCTTTCCCATTTATTTCCAGCTAAACACATATCTTAACTATGACAGATTCATGAAAAAAACTAACAGAGCCTACAGGAAGGGGAGCACAGTTTAGTATTAAAACAGCATGTAGAAATTTTTTCTTTGCTTCAGTCTACCATTAAGGCTTGTCCTCAGGAATCCCAGACCTTGGAGGTAGGAGAGGAAGTCTGGAGAAAGGAAGACTTTCCCTAGGTTGAGGAGGATTGGGTTAGACAATGTTTAGGCAAGGCTGATACCCACAAATCCATAGGTGCCCATGGGATGCACCCACAGGTGCTGAGGGAGCTGGCAGAAGTTACTGCTAAGCCACTCTCCATCATCTTTGAAAAGTCATGGAGAACAGGAGAGGTGCCTGAGGACTGAAGGAAAGCCAATGTCACTTCAGTCTTTAAAAAGGGCAAGAAGGGACCCAGGAAAGGTGATAGCACAGCTCATTCTGGATGACATCTCTAAACGTGGAGAAAAAGAAGGTTACCAAGAGTAGACAACATGGATTCACCAAGGGGAAGTCATGTTTGACAAATCTGATAGCCTTCTACGATGGCATGACTGGGTGGGTAGATGAGGCGAGAGCAGTGGATGTTGTCTACCTCTACTTCAACAAGGCTTTTGACACTGTCTCCCACAACATCCTCACAGGTAAGCTTAGAAAATGTGGGTCAGATGAGCAGACAGTGAGGTGGATTGAGAACTGGCTGAACGGCAGAGCTCAGAGGGTTGTGATCAGTGGCACAGTGTCTAGTTGGAGTCCTGCTGCTAGCAGCATTCCCATGGGGTCAGTACTGCATCCAGTCTTGTTCAACGTACTCATCAATGACGTGGATGAAGGGACAGAGCGTACCCTCAGCAAATCTGCTGATAATACAAACTGGGAGAAGTGGCTGACACACCAGAAGGCTGTGCTGCCATCAGCAAGACCTGGACTTGGATGAGGGCTAGAGACCTGGGCAGAGATGAACCTAATGAAGTTCAACAAAGGCAAGTGTAGGGTCCTGCACCTAGACAGAAATAACCCCATGCATCAGTACACGTTAGGGGGTGACCTGCTGAAAAGCAACTCTGCAGAGAAAGACCTGAGAGTCCTGGTGGACAAGAAGTTAATCATCAGCCACCACCTGCACTTGAGGTCAAGAAAGCCAATGGCATCTGAGGGTGCATTAAGAGAGTGTGGTCAGCATGTTGACAGAGGTTAACCTCCCCCTCTACTCTGCTGTGGTGAGGTCACATATGGAGTACTAATTAGGGGACTGAAGCATCTCCCATACAACGAAAGGCTGAGAGAACTGGGTCTGTTTAGCCTGGAGAAGAGAAGACTGAGAGGGGATCTTACCAATGCTTATAAATAACCAAAGGATGTCAGAAGAATGGGGCCAGACTCTTTTTCAGTGGTGCCCAGCTACAGGACAAGGGGCAACGAGGACAAACTGGAGCACAGAAAGTTCAAGCTGAATATGAGGAAAAACTTTACTTCAAGAGTGATGGAGCACTGGCACAGGCTGCCCAGAGGTTGTGGAGCCTTCTTCACTGGAGATACTCAAAACCCACCGGGACGTGTTCCTGTGCAACCTGCTGTAGGTGAACCTGCTTCAGCAAGGGGGTTGGACTGGATGATCTCCAGAGGTCACCTCCAAACCCTGCCATTCTGTGAAATGTTCATTTTACTTTATCTGCGGATTTTTAATTTTATATACATCATATTCTTACAGTTGTAATGATCTTAAATTGTGATGGTGTCCTAACCTTACTGTCAAAGGAGAAGACAGTGTTAGCAATTTAACTGAATTTAGTAGCATTCTTTTTTGAGTATTTTAGTGTCTTTAGGCCCTACAAAAGCTCAGGAGTTGGAGATCAGTGATAAGAGACATCAGTACACAGAGTTTCACATGAAATGAACTTACACTTATTTACCTATTCACTTAAAAACCTTTTCCTTCAGCAGATGAGTAACATTTACTGAGCATATATTACTTCAGCTCATGATTTAACTGTTGTCTTACCTCCCTCTGGAAGAAATTCCAAGCATAGGTCAGCCATTGGTACCTAGGTAGGCCATAATTGGTCATCCTGGCTTTCAGTGTGATCATATCAGACCACTGCACTGGAACCTGGAGCAAGGAACAAGAAGTGATTCATACAAGAGATCAGTTGGCTGAGGCCCCAAAGCCAGAATTCCATCTATTTTGAGATCCTTCCAGAGCAATAACCAAACTAACCTTGTATTCAAATACTACAGGAAAACGTGTGCTTCAAATTTAGTTATTGTACCTTTATAAGCCTTTATTTATCAGGAAAAAGTTTTTTGTATCCTTTGCTTACAAATCAATACATGCTGGAAAAGGCGCTGCATTTTAGAGAGATTCAGAGATAGTTTGGTACAATTTGGTTATATAATTACCAGACTTTTTACCTGACATGAACTTCAAGTAAGCCCCACCCCAGTCATCAGCTGGTGTTCCTCATTATCAGACCTTGACCCTCAGTTAGTAATTTGTTAGAAACAATAGAAACGAGTGCTATGGCACCTGGCATACAATGCAGCTAAGAACCAAGGTAAGATACTAACTTCTGCTCGGCAGCACAAATTTCAGTGTGCCAAACTAAAACAAGGAGCTGTGGACTTCGCAGTTGCCCTTCTAGCCACACATTTCACTCATGCCGAGTTCTGCCTCATTCCCATTAGCCTCAATAGTCATGGTGAAAGAAATCACAACTGCAATATCAGCTTTCATTTGGAGGGTGGGGGAGCCAAGTTGCTCCAGTGGCTGTGAGTGAGCAATCCCATTCAATATGGAGTGAACAGTAAAGGCATTCTGCAAGTAGCAACACACATTATCTAAGAAGAAAAGATTATCACAGTACTTCAAGGAGCCTGGTCTTTGTCATGCCAGATGCTCTATAAAAACACAGGGAAAATCACTGCCTGACTGACCCCATAATCCAAACAAGAACATTTGATAATACTTCATTACCACTGCTAAGTTATACGACAGTTTTGATGCCCTGGTAAAGATCTGTGTATCATGAATATGAATATACTAATAATATCCCAGAAATTTAACAAACCTTTCACTTAGAAAAATTTTTATTTCTTAAGCTGCAAAGCATTGAACTCACAACTGTCCATGTGAAAAGTGTTAGCAGTAGAGTACCTAAAATACTTAAAAACAGTATCAGAGAATATTTCTGTGACAAACATTTACATTGGTCACTATAATAAAATAATTTGGTTTTGTACTCAACGCATTTCTCTTTCTACTGTGTTGGGAGTTAGCACTCTGCTTTCCTTGGATAATATTTGATATTGCTGCAAGTATGCTCATATTTGCTAGACTATTTTTTATTATCTTATTTGAGTTGAAAACAGTCCAACGTTATGTACATAACACAAGGCGTCCAACTTCTTTATGAAAACAATGGAAAGCGGGGAAATAAAAATTAAAAAAATCAAGAAGTGTGAGAGGGAAATTAAAAGCAAATTAAAACAAACTATGCCCACTGTAGGAAGGCAATTTGAATTCTGGAACTGAGGAGGGATACTGAAATCTGTGTGTTTGACTGGTCAAAGAATGTCAACGTGTCAAACTAGGGACATCAATGTACCTATTAAAAAGCTTACCCTCAGCTCGTGCAGTAGCAAACAATACGTGATGCATTTGTTTAGCTACACACCAACACTTCTGTAGCATGTAGACATAAAACCAGAAATGTTGGTTTGATTTTAGCATAAGTTCCATAAAGCTCAGTTTTCTGTTCAGATCTATTTAATCATTATTATTTTTCTAATGAGTAACAAAGCTTGACCAATGCCCAAGTAAGCAAAGAACCCACACTGGCTTTTTGTGGGTGGATTAAATTAGTCATGAGGTACACTTCACACTGAGAGCTATCATGAGCTGGAAGGAAAGTTGCTTATACAAGGACTCTTAGAGTAACTTGTGCACATGCCAAGGAGAGCCCATATTGGAGGCGGTTATCTCTCAGTGACATTTTTTACAACATCACCCACCCACCTACACTAATGCACAAGGGGCTCTTGTGATTTCATGCTATGCTGAAACCAATGTGATATCTGGTCACTCCCATGGATGTAAGAGGGAGAATTCTTTATCAGGCAGAGGAGACAGCACACTCCAGGGAAGTGACCTGCACAGGTATGAAAGAACGACTGAAACAACTGTGCTTTTCCAGACTGCCAAAATCCCCAGGGGTCTCAGCAACAGGAAACCTGAGTATGGCCCACTTCATCACACAAAGAGCATTGAAAGGGAACAAAGGGAACAAAAAGAAGAAATCAGATAGAAAAGAAAAAAAAACCCACATGATTTCAGGGATGAGGAATAAGAAGAATAAAGGGAGAGAAAAAGAGAGGGGGAAAAAAACAACAGTTGCCAAAGTGATTTTTGTTTGTTTCTTCTATTTGCATGTTCACGTTCATACTCTTGAACTCTTGGGAGAGAGAGGAAGAATCAAAGGAGAGTGGAGTATCCGGGTCTACCATGACCCGCTGCAGAAGGTGCAGACATGGAGCTCAGCACTACTTCTTTTGGCAAAGGGGCACAGGGACAGCTGTGCTTTTTTCTGGAGGGATGCAGTGTCACCAGTGTCTTAACACATTGTAGGGCTACGTCAGCTTGTATAAAACTGTCCCTGGTTTGGGTTTCAGTGGCATAGCAGGTAACTGAAAGCTTGAGGGGCACACAAACACACACCCATAACTTCAGATTCTCTAACTGAATGCTGAAGGCTGGAGAAGGCATGTACCAGTGCACCAAAGGCTATGTTATTTCAGGCAGCTTCAACTGACAAGATTTCTGTAGAAAGACAAATGTTACTCAGAAGCATCATCCTCAGCAAAAGCCCCACAGAGGGCAGCTGTGCCCATAGGATGAGGCATGCCTCTCATCTGCGTTCCCAATTTTAATATGCATCAACATAAGCTGACATTTAAAGTAAAGGGATAGCCTTAATCGCTGTTATACTGGAACACTGCTCTGGAATCTGCACACCAAGGGAATGAATGCTGATGCAAAGTGCTGCCATGGAACTGCAGACTTAAAATTTGCCAAAAATTCCTTTGGTCCCAGTACCATGTACATACCAAGAAGGCTCCTTCCCATCTTACTGCAATGTAATTGCTACACACTGTTGGAAAGATTAATATATGGGGCATATCTTGGCAGTTCAGAGAAAATATTTGTCCGTCTATTCATAAAAAGGTACCAGACTAAGCACAAGACATAACGACATAGCAGCCAGAAGAGTAACAATTCAGTTTAATTTCTGCTCAACACTTACCCATTTTCTTGTGTGATGATTACAGATCTTCAGTTTGAAAATTAAAGGTTGGTATAGCTATAAAAGCTAGACAGAGAGAAAACCTCTTCACAAGTTTACAGAAGAGTGTTTTATAGCCAAGACATGTTTTTCTTAAAACCGGCATTTATAGCTTGTGGAGGCAGTGTGAAGATTTCGGCAGACAGCAAGTCCTCTATTGAAGGAACACACTGTCTGTTTACAACATAGTACACTCAGCTATAGCTCTTCAAAACATCAAGAACTTCTGAAGCAAAGTCCCATCACATTCTCAAAATACTTATCTTAAGCCTGCATTTCATACTTTATCCTAAAAATTTCCATTGATCTCAATGAAAACCTGCCTAAGCAAGAATTAACTAAAACTAAAGTCTTTAAATCACAGGCTACAGGATTTGGGTCTCAAATACAGAGCGGGTGGAGAGAAACCCAGAGAGTACCTTCCAGACAGACAAGTTTTCCCAGAAGAATTCTCTGATTAAAAAAAAAACCCAAACAGTCACATGAAATGAGACTGTTGGAATAATGAACAAACACTACAGCATTAGAAAACAGCCAGCTAATAGAAATCTTTGTTTTCTTCTGTTGAAAAAATGCAGCCTCCTTTTCTGACTCACCGTTACTTCCTGCTCATAGGTCCAAACACCACAGGCCAGTTCAACACAGAATATTACAAGCAAGCTTCCGAAGTACTGCAGAAAACAGAATTGTCTTTGTTAGGCTGTCAGGTTAACTTTGAAAAAAAAAAAAAAGACTTCAAAATATTAAAGGGCATCTCAAAACTTCATTAACTTTTCACGTGACTGAAGACATGGAATCTGAAATAAATTTTTGTAACCAAAATATGAAAGATTCACACAGCAAACTTTCTAAAATTTTAAGTTATGTGACATGTCATACTGACTGAACACGAAGCATCTGAACATTACCACTGGAAAACAAACTCACTCCCTTGTTTCTCAAGAGTACAAACTGCCATGACATATTATGCTAAAACACTTGTGAGGAGGAAAATCTTTTTTCCCCTCATATATGTGAGAAAAAGAAATATTTTGTTCAGTTCTATCCATTTAAGCAACATATCCAGATTATGTTAACAGACAAAAAAGGGGGAAAAAAAAGAATAAAAGAGAGATAATTGACAAGATGAAAACAAACAAGGCTCTTGAAAGCTGTGATCTTATGAAAGTGATTTAGGTATTAAAGGTCAGGCATAAATGTGTAAGTATTTATTGAGGTGGATTGAAATATCTTTATCCATTACAAGATCCAACCCTTTAACTATTTATAAATAGAAAACATGTGTATAAATGAAGAGGCTGTACAGGTCTTGGAAATGATAGTTAAAAAAAACCCTGGTAGCTACAATTAAAAAAGAGCAGGACTATCTTCTGTATAGCATCAACAAACCCTTTTTGAACTGCAGGGTAAAGCAGCGTGGAAATTAAGACTGCTTTAACTGGTGGTGTCTATTAAAAGTACTCCATTTATTATTATTTACTTAAAGCAAAGGTATAGTTCCATTCATTCTCGACTTCAAACTTTCTTCCATGTCAGTGGACTGACTTCCTCCTTATTGCAAGGCTTAAAAATACAGTCTTCATGGATTTTAATTTTATTTAAAAATCAAAGAAACACCATCACAATACAAAATAGAACAGACTAAATACATAATTCCATTAGCAGGATACATACCAAAAGGCTTCTAGTTTAGTTATTTAATTCTGGAATGCATTTATGACAAGTATATTAAAAAAAAAATCCATCGATTTTTTTTCTATTAAAAGGTCAATATGCTGTATTATTTAAAATAGAGAATATCAATCCACAAGTGTTTGGATTTAAGTCATCTACACAGGATCTTTTTCATCCACCCTGTCTGGAACTGAGTAATTCACAGATACCTTAGCAGCTACTGAACAGCATCTTGCCCTAACTTCTGCTTGCTGATGAACTCTAACTCCCTGATTTAGGTTTGCAGATGCAAACAGCCAAATTAAAAATGTGAATTTTCAAGAAAAACCTGTACTCACATCTTCCCTCCCACAAAAGTCTGTTCAATGAAGATGGTGTTGAAAGAAAAGCTCCTGTTTTACTCATGTCTACCACATTATGTTCCACCTTCATAGTCATTATAGCTGAACAACACATCCTTACAAATGAACACCGTAAGCACACACAGAGCTCCAGTACAGGCCTTCAATAATCAATACATTCATTCTCCAAAGGTCCAAAAGAGGAAAAAAAATATTTGAGTTGTATCTTGAAAGAAAAACTATGCTTTTTCTAAAAACTAAATTCATGAACTTCTAGGCAATGTATCTGCTATCACAGTAGTGCCTGCAAGTTATGCAAAGGGTTATTTAAGAAAACATGGAAATCTACTTTGAAAAGTATCCTTCTTTTGAAGTGTAAAAAATGCCACATGCTTTAGCTCTATTAATTCATGTGAAAAAATTGTTACGGTTAATGACGACATTTTTGAGAGGGAGAACAACTGAATGTTTCAGTGAAAAGTGAATTTGAGTTCTCAGCTGTCAAAGATTTCAGTGGTTTTCTACTCTAATTGAATAACAAGCCTGGGACTACCTGCTATCCCCAGACCTTTTGTAAAACTCACTGATCATGGTGAAAGTGATACATCTGGGGGTGTACATGTGGCACTCTCTGGAAAACTCTTAATTTGCAGTTCCTTGTATAATTTCATTTATTCACCAACCTTAACATTTGAGACTTCTTCGTTTTTGTCAGCACATAGTTAAGAATGTTTCTGGTAGCAACTGAAGATAGAAAAGCCAAAACCAAGATATTTTTTTTTCAGTTACTGAATATAGCCTGGGATAGAAAACTATTTAGCCAGATTCACTCATAAACCACTCCTAGGTCTGCCAGGAACTGAGCACTCCTGACTCTGGGTACATCTGGACACATCAGAATGCTGCAGAATCAAGCCATCTGCCTTGAGAAAGTGCATCTCCCATCTATGAGGCAAAGGAAAGAAAATGACCCAAAGGATTTACACACATGAAAGCCCATTCTTGAAAATAAGCAACTGCAGGCACATCAAACCCACACAGGAACTTCAGTTTCACTCTGCTATTGAAGGGGAATATTATATCCCTCTCTAAATGTAGTGGTTAGCAAAACAAACAATTATTTAAATTTATTATCCCTAATTTCCATCTTCCAAATACATAAATTTTTACTGGCTTCAATGCTTATTCCTTGTCCCCAGTTAAACTCCCACAGGAGTCTGAATGTTAAATGCATCTTTCTGCATTTATACACTTCCGCTTTTTGCCAAAAATGAGGATTTGATTTTGAAGCAAGGCTTAATGTTTCTTCCTATGGGCTGAGCAGCTACATTTTATAAAGAAAAGTAACTCATTAAGAAACACCATTGTGCATTACACCCAAAACTGCACCACCAGGTCACTGATACTACCTTGTACAGCACACCTCCCTCAGATACTGTTGGCCATTGCCAAGGTATTTTCTACTGATTTTTTTCTTTTTAATGTCAGGAAGAGGGTAGGCTAGGGAAGGCACAGAAGGGAACAAACCGTTCTGGAAAAATATCTACAGGTTACTATAAAATAAAAAAAATCTACAAGCACTAATACAAAGCCACAATCACTTCAATAACTAGAAATCTTTTACATGGCAAATCCTACAGACTTTTGACATTTCTCTTTTGCAGGCAATTTGTAATCACATCATTCTCTCTGTAGTCAGACTATGCAAAGTTGTCAGAAAACCGAAGCCTTCGTCCTGTTACAAACCTGGCAGTCAGTTTCACTGAAGGATTTTTTCCTCCAGCAAGGCTGTGAAAAAGCTGAAGTGTTGCTTCCTTGAGAGAAGCTAAACAACTGAAATTGGTTGGTAGAAAACACTCTTTTCAGAGTAACAAATCAAAATAAAAATATTTGCCAAAGGAGGAAAAAAATGTAAATGAATAATACAGCATACATTTACTGTTTCTCACTAAGTCACAGACACACATGTGGTCAAGATCCTGAACTTCAGCACCCCAACAGTGTCAAATGGATGTTGTCAATTAGCAGGAGCTGGGTCTCTTGTAACTACCTTGTAAAGGCTGCTCACCACCACAGGCCACAGGGGAGAAAGGAAGGAAGGCAGGCAGTTCAGTAAAGCAGGAGCTCTTCAACAGGAGCATCTCCTCTAATAGCTGGAACCTTGCAAAGCACCTGGAATTTTTATGCAGCAATGAAGGGATATGCGTGAGTGACTCCATCCCCAGAGCACAGAGCTGCTGCGTTAACAGCCTGTGGAGGCTTAAACAACTGCATTTATCCAGCTTATCATTCCTGAAACAGAAGTGAAGGAACTGGGGACAATGGCGTTCAGGAGAATCCTTTTCTCCTTACTTTCTTGTGCAAAAGAGAAAACAGGAAAGAAGTGGGAACAGAAACAAAGTCATTACCATAAAAACCCCGTTCAGAAAGATGTAGAAAATACAGAGGGACAAAGGGTCAAGGGAAGGTATGAAAGATACTCCCTATGTAATTACCAGACCCTGTTCTGCTGGAATACTCACCATTTCATGCAGGCACAAAAGTGACCACAGGTGACATCTTCATCCTGCCCTGAAACCCCCAACACAGAAACCACACACATCAAGAGCACGGAAACCCAGCACAATGACTACTACCTACTAGCACAGACACACAGGTCTCCCTTTGGTCTGTCACAGCTGGGTTTGGTAGTTTTTTTGCCAATGACTTACAGAATCATAGAATCATTCAGGTTGGAGAAGATGTTTAAGATCATTGAGTCCAACCGTAAACCTAAAATTGCCAAGCTCATCAATAAACAATGTCCCTAAGCACGACATCTACACATCTTTTAAATACCTTCAGGCCTGATGACTCAACCAAACCTTCCCTGGACCTATGGAAAGCCTCAACAGCATTCAGCTACTGCAACCTGTAAAATCAGGAGACTCTCTTGATCCACTTTGTACCAAACATAGTACGATTATTTTGTCTGCAGTTTGGAAGTGCGATTTGGAAGCAAGAGTCTAGGCAACCTGCAGAAACATGAACTGAAACAGGGTTCTCCAGCAACTCAAGTTTCATCAGAACTAGAAAGGCACAAGAGGGGCTTATTTATCTTACTCCTCTCTCAAACGTTTTGTTATGCATGCTGCATGATGCTCCCGTTACTGGGATTAGGACCTTATTTCATCTGTTCTGACAGCTTCCTAGTTAACTACTGTCATCCTAGAAAACCCAAGGATACTTCACAGTCTACTAAATTTATCCCTAGAGAACAAATATATTCCATCACACAATATACTCAAAATATTGGTGTCTTCTTAAGCCCACTGCCAGACAGTGAGAAAGCAAGAGGGCATTCTGTATATGAAAGGCAATGGAAATGGCAGTCAGGGGCTAATGATTAGAGTCACAAGTTGCAACATGGTGAAGAAAAGTGAAAGCGTGGGGGATGATGCAGGTTTTGAAAAATATGGTCAACAAGACTGTAGAAATCCTTCCATTTTTGAGCAACTATGCCTTTCTTTGAAGGATCAGCCTACTTATTAATGAATCATCATTCATATGCTCTGTATTTCATCTAATAAACAACTTTTTTCAAGCTTTACTGCTCTCCTCCCAAGTGTTTTTCTTTTCTCCCAGAAGATACAGAACTAATTCTACCCCACCTCCCTGACTCAAGAAAAACCACCACTCTTATGTCAGAGCAAATGAAGAGCAGCTGATCAGCAAGCCCAGGCTCCCAGACTTGCAGTCTTGTGCTCACACCACCTTCTTGGGCAACATGGTCCATATGGCAAGAGAGGCAAGGAAAGCTCTGCGAGGAAAGGGCAGGGGCTGAAGGAGATTCCAAGGGTAAGGCAGCTGCAGAATAAAACCTTACGGGAATCTCTAAAAGATCAGAGTATATGGTATGTAAAACAGATGCCAGAAGATTTTAAGAGGGTTGTGCACAGCATTCCCTAATGGCCTGAGAGCATCAGCCTTGTTCTTCTGAGGGCCAAGCCATCCAGATATCTGTCTGCACCCCGAGAAATGTCAGATGACCACCACTGCTGGGTCACCAATGGGAACCAGGCTCTTTCTGTGCAAAACCTATTAAAAAGTCCTTCATCCCTCAGTAAGTTACAAGCTATGGTTCCCTTGACTTTTGTTACAGTTTAAAAACTAACAAGGTTATTTTAATGATTAATCCAGCCATGTTTTTTAAAAATGGAGCAACACTCATTAAACAGTCAGACAAGCTGCACGGAAAATTGAAATCCTCTGTTTATCCACTCCGGCAGCACAAACTTTCCCCTGCCCCCTCTTCCTCCATCCCCAGCTCCCTCAGCCCTGCCCTGAAGGGATTAACAGTTCATTTGTCATTCTGATTTAAAATTTGGTTTACTTGCTTGACAACACAGAAATCTGTGAGAAACACAGCCACGAGTCAACAAGGAAATGGGCCGAAACCACCAACTTACACCATTAGCTACTGAATGCCATCCAGTTCTTCAGAATAAATACATTCCACAGCAAAATGATCAAATATCTCTATTATTTTAATTATGGTTTCCCAGATTACCATATTTTGTCAATCTGTACAAAGTGTCTTAATGCCTGTGACCTTTGCAAAGTCCAAGTTTGATATAAATAATTATCATTTTTTCCAAAACCTTTACAACCAATTTTCTGAATCAAAAAAACCTTTGTCAATGAACATTTTAACTTTCTATGGTATGTGTCCAAATTCTTTTGATTAACCCATTCACTTTTTTATAAACTAAACAAAATAATTTATGAATAGTTAAAACTTTGTTCACATTCTTGATTCTTCTATGAGATACTGATGAATTTTTACTTTAACTGTTAATCTTTGCTCATATAAGGAAACAGGTATTACCTTGGAAATAAGCAAATGCACACTTCAGAAAATTATTAGGATTTATTTGCCCAAGAGTCAACTACCTCATGTCAATGAACTCAAAGGAATAAGGATCATTGCAAGGTCATGGCAAAGCACTGAACGGGACACAGGTAAAGATCGATATTAGACTATAATTTCCTCAGGGCTTCCAATATTCCCCTCCCCCATCTCTTCCCCTTATTTCAAACACAGCACCCCTCATCTCTCTACCCCCTCTTTATTCTCTACCAAGGAAATTAAACACAATAAAAATGCTTCTTTGGTCAAGAAAATCCTTTTTCCTTGTAATGCAGACCAATTCAGTGCTGATACACAGAATAGCTCTGCCTCAGTACGTCTCAAAACACTTCAAACATTTACTATTCTGAGTGAAGTAGTGCTCTTAGATATAAAATTCATACTGCAGCCCCTGTGCACACAGCAAGGTGTCTCTGTGGTTAATTAGTCAAAAGGGCAGTATTAGGCAAGAGAGAGAGATTAATTTACCTGACAGGACATCCACTTCATACTCTGTTTGTGGCCACAAGAATGCAGTTGAACCACAGCATCCAGGCATGCCCCCACCAGTGAGGCTGGGCTGCGTTTCAGACAAGACACAGAGGTTTGGCTGGGCTTTCTGTTTACTCATTTACTCCTTAGTCTCAGGGACTCTCCCATTCCTTATTCCTTCCAGCAGGGGAAAAAAAATGCTGGGCAAACAAGCAACAAGAAAAGAGAAGCTGGGACAGAAGGGGAAAAAAAAGCACTATGGCAGCAAGACCACGTATTATCTCAGCAATGCCTCATCTTCTTTTCTCAGTCAAGACACAGCATCCCTTATTCCCATCCTGGTATGACACCCAGCTCTCTAGTCTCAACAACCCCAGTTCCTTGAACCTACTGTCATATGAGTACCTGTCCTTTCAATAGCTTGCCAAGTCTTGGGAAACGGGAGAGGTGC
>NW_010193666.1:0-1354 GCF_000695765.1 Mesitornis unicolor | reverse complement strand
CCCCTCTGCTCTGCCCTGGTCAGACCGCATTTGCAATATTGGGGCCAGTTCTGGGCCCTCAGGTCAAGAAACTGGAGAGAGGCCAGCGCAGAGCCACTGAGATGATGAGAGGACTAGATTATCTCCCGTATGAGGAAAAGCTGAGAGAGCTGGGTCTGTTTAGCCTGGAGAAGAGGAGACTGAGGGGAAATCTCATTAATGCTTATAAATATCTAAAGAGTGGTTGTCAGGAGGATGAGACAAGACTCTTCTCATTTGTGCCCAACCACAAGACAAGGGGCAATGGTCGCAAACTAGTACACAGGAGGTTCAACTTAAACACAAGGAAAAACTTTCTCACTTTGAAGGTGACAGAGCATGGCCCAGGCTGCCCAGAGAGGTTGTGGAGTCTCCTTCTCTGGAGACGTTCAAAACCCGCCTGGACATGTTCCTACGTGATCTTCTCTGAATGATCCTGCTCTGGCAGGGGGGTGGACTGGATGATCTTTCGAGGTACCTTCCAATCCCTACCATGCTGTTATTCTGTGTGATTCTGTAGGCATTTACCTTTTAGGTTGTACCTTCACTGCTCTTTACAGTCAATACACAGAAATAGGCACTTCTGGGGGGAGAAGGGGGAAATCATTTAATACTAAAATATATGGGTACAAGTAGGTCAAGCGAATCACTTCTCGAAAATACCTACTTCTCTCAGAAACGAACTCCTCTCTGAAAGGCACCTAAGGTGACTTGTTTCAATGTAAATGCTTCTACCATAGATAGCTGTAATTAGATGAGGTGATCCTACTTCCAGCCACCACGCAAAGACAAGATCCTTCTCTTCATCTTTATATATGTCCCTCATGAAGTCAGTGAGAGCTTTTCTGTGGATTCTTACTGCAGCTCACAGACTGGATTTTGGTTCCCTCTACCAAACAGATTGTATGAAGTATGTTTATTAACTAGTAACAAGGTTATATTTACTGCAGTCAGATACAAAAGTAGAATCTGAAACATTAGTATAATTCCTTAGAAGATGCTATAGATCAACACAAATATAACTACTCGAGCCTCCATAATTCACCTGTAATGAGTTTAATATAAGCGCTACAAATGCACAGAATTATTGTGGTTGATATTGAGAGAGAATAAGACTTGGGGCAGAATCCTATTTAAAATCTCTAGGCAGGTGAAAACAATATTTTGTTAGAATAGCAAATGCTGAAAAATATTTTTACCATTGATAGGTGTTGTGTTTTAACAGCAACACTGGAATATAGAGATTGATGAGGAGTACGAAAGGGAAGGCTGCCAGGCTGCTCCCATACTTGGCTTCAGTTTGTCCTCACTGAAGTGCCGGGAGCTCAAACAGCAG
>NW_010193665.1:0-779 GCF_000695765.1 Mesitornis unicolor | reverse complement strand
CCTGGTCCCCAGGCACCCACCTGTCCGACCAGTAACTCTTGAGGCACCTCTTGGTGAGGTCGAGGACCCCATCAAACCACTGCCAGAAGGTGAAGCCCCGGCCAGGCAGGATCTCCTGGGGCAGAGAGCGAACGTGAGGCTCCCCGGGGCCGCTCCGGCGCTGCCCGCCCCGTCCAGCCCTCCCAGTCACCTTGTTGAACTGGGACCAGGAGACGCCGCGGCTCTGGAAGTCCTCCAGGCTGGCGCTGTGGTCGTTGAAGATCTTCTGGGCCAGGAAGAAGTAGTGCTCCTTGAGGAGCCCCTTGGTGGTCTGCACCTCCGCCATGAACTTCAGGTTCAGCGTCTCGCACATCTTCTCCCAGGGCACCCGCTCGGCCACCACGAAGGGCACCCGGTCCTGCGGCGGCGTCAGGGCAGCGTCTGCAGATCCCTGTGTCCCACCCGGGCCCATTCCCATCCCAAAGCTCCTTCCCTCGCCCCGTGGCCCCTCGTGGCACTCACGATCTCGGAGAAGGCGTTGTCCCACAGCACGGTGGCTTTGGCGTTGTTGTCCTGGTTCCCGTGGACGATGACCACGATGGGCAGAGACAGGACCTGGGGGCAGAGAGCTCAGCCCCTGGGAACAGTCCCAGGTTTGGGGGTGGGGGGATCCCGCTGGAGAGGGGCAATACCTGGAGGTGGACGGAGAGGTTTCCGGGGGTCAGCGCCACGGTGGTGCTGAACAGGACCGCGCACTTCTCCTCCGTCACCGACTCGGAGCCCTTCCGCTCGCAGCGCTT
>NW_010193664.1:0-519 GCF_000695765.1 Mesitornis unicolor | reverse complement strand
TTTCAAATCAAGCACTGTAAACCACTGATAATTTTCCTTCAGAGCTGTCAATAAGGTGTATGGGTTCGCTACAACTGGATGTATATCTTTCGCAATTTGACTTATGGGACTGTACTAACCTGTATTCTCTGTTTGGTTTTCACACTGATAAAATTGGTGTATTACATTCTGATTCACATTCTTCTAAAATTTTATATTTCAAAAATTTATCAATCAGTTTCTTTATTCCCTGTTTAGCTTCTGGCTTGATCGGATACTGTTTAACCCTTACTGGTTTTGCTCCTTCTTTTAGCTCGACTTTTACTGGCTGGGCCATTTTAGATTTTCCTGGAATATCAATCTCCCATACCATAGGACATACTGCATTTTCTATTTCTGGAGGCACCCCTGTCATCTTAGGCCTTTCTTTTATCATCAAAATTTGTCCCATTTTCAATTTGGGTATTTTCAATAACAATTTTCCATTTTCAAAAGCAATTTGAGCATTTAATTTGGACAGTAAATCCCTTCCCAGTAGGG
>NW_010193663.1:0-1586 GCF_000695765.1 Mesitornis unicolor | reverse complement strand
GTGGTGCACCTTTAACATCAAAATCTCCAGATTTGGTTTAGAATTGGTTTAGAAACCAATTCTGACACTGCCGTACTTTTAAGGCATCTCCACCGTACACACCACATCACTTTTTGTGAGCTTGAACAGCTTTTTCCATTTTTGAAGCAATATATTTTGATTTTCCATTGTGAAATCAATGTCAAATAAATAATTGCTAAAGAAACTGTACATTTTCTTTTTCTAAACCAAGCTCGAACCACCAGCCGTCAAGCTACATCATGAATTTGCGGTTTAAAATGAAGTTACTTACACTTCCAGACGTGTATGCCCATCTATTAAACAAAAACACAACTACTTTTTGGCCAACCCAGGAGCAAACCGACCTTCGCAAGCCGTCCTTCAACCCAGAGCCACCTTTCCATGAGGTATCACACCCCTAAAGCTGTGCTGTTAACGGCGCGCACGTGAGAATGAGCGACAACAGCCGCGTCCGGGGGTGCGCAGGGTGTTGCGTACCTTGGGCGTGGGGCAGTTCTTGGACAGGTGGCCGGTGCGGCTGCAGTTCCTGCAGGTGACGTTCTTCTCGGCGCTGTAGTACCGCAGGCTGCTGTGCCGCACGCTCGCGTAGTTGGAGATCTGCGCCTGGGGGACACGGGGAGGAAACGCATCGGTCGCCCGCGCGTGTCAGAGCTGCGGGCGTGCAGAGGTGGCTGGTGGTGGCGTTCGGGTGGAAATGGAACTTTGTACACGCACAGTTCGCGCGCCCAGGTTTGAACTCGGTAATTCTGCTACAGAAACCTGAGTTCTCTAGGACAATAGCACCGTCTTGTCCAAAGCTCCACTTCGGGAAGTCCTTTTTTGCTGTCTAAAATTGCAGTTACGCAGCTCTGCTTCCCCTGGATTAGCCAAGACACTTCTACTCACGATGCTATTTCACGCTGAACTGGGATTTTTCCCAGAATAAAAATATGATTCACATCAATTGCAAATGCAAGTTGCACATTCCCTCGTACACGTTAAGGGAAACCTCTTGGACAAAGTACAACGCTACACAAGTCCGGACCAAATCTACAATTTGCAATTGTAAAGAAAGATTTAAAAAGGATAAAAGAAGAGGAAAAGAGAAGCTGGAAACAACTGTCTCCCAGTGTCCTCACAGATGCTTTCTGTGCAGGCAGACAGAACTGAAACTCCTACCTTCAGCCCTTACTGCTCACCAACACCACGATACTCAACGTTTTGGACAAGTGGCACAGAAACACCACACCGGCACTGTCTGACGGGAGCAGGGCGAGAGCTCGGCTCCTCCTGACAGAACTGGTGGTCCCCAGCCCCTGTGTCCCCGTCCCACTGCGCTCCCGTGCCCGCTCTGGCCAGGGCACCCCCCCACTGCAGGAAACCAGAGGTGAGTTTGCAGTCCCGTTTATTTACGGGCCCTGCTGGCTAATGGACGTAAAAACAAAGCAGCATGGGACAATTTGGTTGTCTGCGTTACCTCTAAGTCTTTATCAGAGATCGACCAATCCACATCCACTTCTCCTGAAAAACAGAAATAATTACAAGTTATTAATATTATAACATTATTACATTATTATAATTAATTA
>NW_010193662.1:7379-9470 GCF_000695765.1 Mesitornis unicolor | reverse complement strand
GGACTCGATGATCTTAAAGGTCTTTTCCAGATGAAATCATTCTGTGATTCGATGATCTGCCAGCCAAGCTGTCTTACCAGCTCCTCAGCAATTGCCCAAAGCTGTGCGTAGCAAAAAGATCTCCCCCACCTTCAGTCATGAGTGCCATCAGCACCAGGCTGGAATTACTGCTGCATCACCACCTCCTCCGTGCCCATGAACCAGATGGCCTCACGTCACCCATCGAGCTGCCACACCTGGGAGATACCAGCAGGATGTGGCTGTGTCACCTAGTGACTCAGGGCCACTGGCTTTCGTGTGAAGCTGGAGCTACTGACCTGAATCCAGTGGAGAACGTCCTGCACGCCGCTGGCTCCTGCCTCATAGTAGCCCTGAGCAGCCCCAGCCTTCGTGGGCTGCTGCCGTTGCGTCAGTGTCTCAGTGCTGCACAAGTCCCCACGTGGGACTGAGTCACAAGGAGAGCGGGGAACACTGCGCAGGGAGCCTGGGGTTTTCTCCATCACTGGGCAGTGGACAACCTCTCCCTCTTGCTGACCGGCCGCCACGGCCATGGCTGACACCTCTGACCCATGGACAGCAGGACTTGGAGCCTGGGAAGGACACTGACAGTGGCCTCAGGAATCCCATGTGCACCTCTGTGCTCATGGCTGGCCTTGCTGGTGCTGCGGGTGTTGGAGTAGAGCAGGTCCAACATCGATGGAGCCCATCTCACCCACTCGTGGCTGTGTCCTCGTGGCTGTAATGTGGGCATCCCAAGGTGCAGGGAGTCCAGTTCCTCCTCTGCAGGATAACAAGCCTGGTAGGGAAGTTTTTCTGTCCCTGCATTGTCCATCATTCTCCAAGCATCCCAGGCAGTACCACAGACCCGGAAAACAGAACTCATAAGGCAAAGGCTTAGGAGATTCCCTTCCTGTGCTGTGCCCTCTCCTGAGCCTGACCCATAGATCCCTTTAGGGCATGCAGTACTGATCATGTGCCTTTTGGAGACCTCAGAGGGGTTTCTGCCCATCCCATCATCAGGCCAGGTCTGGCCACATCCCAGCACCACGGTGCCCAGCGCTCTGCAGCGGGCACAGGTACCAACCCTGCACAGGCACACGCCTGTCTCCCCACACCAGCCTCTACCACCCAGGACCCTGGGCACAGTCTTTGCCCCCCCCTCCTTCCTTGGCCACAGCAATGAGGATGTGACCAGCTCCAAGGGACATCCCTGGTCCTTGGGATCTCCATGTGGCCCTGCCCGTACGTGGCTCCAGTAAAGGCTCCTCTGGCTCCAGAGCATGGGTCTGCCAGGAGGGGGTGTTTGTCTGGCAGGGCATGGGCACAACACACCCAGATGTATGGACAGACCACGAGCAGTGAGAGCTGCCCTGGGGACACAGCCATTCCCCACCACCAGGACATCTCCAGGGGGAGGACAGGTTTCAGAGGGACACCCGTCTGCTGTGATGGAGGCTGGAGTGGAGGCAGCCCCAAGAGCCCCCAACCCCTGGGGCTTGGAAAGAGGAGGGCAGTTGCAGGGGGCTTGAGCACAGGTCCCCAGGCCCAGCCCTCATTTGCATGCGCACAGAGCAGGGAATTTCCCCATTTCTTTCCATCAGCGAGCTGCCGAACTTTCTGCATGGTGACCTTCGTCCCCACCCAGGGTGCGGCGCCCATGGCAGCTGCCAAACGTCACGGCGGTGCCCCGCTCCCCAGGGGCGGGCTGGGGACCCCTCCCTCCGTGTGGGGGTACAACAGCGCTGCCTGGGCTGTGGGCAGCCAGAGGGGGCAATGCCAAGGAAGCCAGACTCTGTCCCCTGCTGTCCCCAGGACTGCTGGCTCAGTGCACACCAAGCAGGCAAACCACCCCTGCCAGCCCCCCACCATGTCCCCTGGGTGTCCCTCTGTCCCCAGCCACCCCTGCCCACCCTGCTGCCAGCCCCAGGCACTGACACCTCATCTCCAGGACGAGGCGAGCGGTGGCACCAGCTCTGCACTGTCTGGTGGCAGATGTCAGCACAGATGGACATTTTTGAGGGTGCTCAGCACTTCACAGCATCAGGCCTCGACTCCTGTGGCTGGGGGCTTGCCAAAGGTGCACAAAACGGA
>NW_010193662.1:4845-7010 GCF_000695765.1 Mesitornis unicolor | reverse complement strand
CACCTCGCTGCCAGCCTTAAAACCCGGCAGCCCTGGGGGGGTCCATCGCCGCTGCCCAGGAGTGCACATTGTACGCCAGCTTCCTCCTCCCAGCTTTCCAAGGAGACAACTCCTGACATTCCTGGTAAGCGCAAACCACCCTGGCTTTTGCTCCCAGACCTTGACTGGTTCGGGCAGAGCAGGGCCTCGCTCAGGACTGCTCAGCACTCATCCCGTGTGCGCCGTGTCGCACCGGTGCCTCCCCAGCACCCGCGGCTGCAGTCGCGGGTCACCCAAGCTGCCTCTCCCTCTGCCGACACAAGCGGGGATGGCAGCCCCGACGCGATCACCAGCACAGGCTCGCTGTCCTCAACCCGGACCTTCCTCCTGCTCTCCTGGACCCCTTACAGTGAAGTAAACTGGAGCGAATTGTCCAAGGTCACACAGAAACGCGTGAAACAGCTAACAGAGCCTGACCCACTTGTGTGCCCGGTTGTGTTTTAACAAGATCAGGTTTCTTCTTTATGCCACAGAGAAATAAATACTTTTGAGACCTCTCACAAATCAATACTAAAACACCTTGTGCCATACAAAACAGTCAGCTGTAGAGCATTAGAAGGGAAACCCAAAACCTTCCACAAAGGACCAGAAGCTTTGCCATGTTGAATTACAACACAGGGTACCATCGTGTCCAAAAGGTTATTACTGGGAAAAAAACCCACCTCTTCAGTGCAGGGAAAGCAAGTGAATTTTTCAATGATGTAAAATGAGGAACCTTTAAAACCTTTTCTCCTAGCTAAGAGCAAACTAACCCGCTTTACATTGGCTATGTGCTCAACAGCCAGCAGGGTTGTACCCTCCAGGGCTGCAGGAGCAGTTGGGATTCACTGAGAGCTGTTGGGATTCACTGAGAGCAGCTGGGGATGCAAAACCCCTGGAGGTGGTACAGGGGGTGACAAGTCCATACCCTGCAGTGTGGTGGTTGCCACCAGTGCTCCAGTCGACGTCTCCCAGGACTTAGAGGGGACGCTGCAATAGCACCCATGCAAGATGTCACCCCAAACCCAAGCTCCATACAGCTCTGAAGCCGCTGGTGGCAGCATGTGACAGCCAGAGCAGGGGGTCACAGCAGCGACACATCATGAGGTTCACCCCAAAGCAAATTGAGGAGTCATTGCTGGAGCTGGAGGGACTGCATTGGAGAAACCAAATCACTCATCCCCCAAAAAAAGAAGGCAGCAGACTCGAAGGTGGTTTGTTTTATACATTACATTTATCAATGTCTTTGCTCCGAGTTGCATTTTTGCATTTGTGAGTCCTCCTGCATTTACAGGGACCTTGGGGTGCATCACCAAGTGGGCTCCAGCAAAGGGGCTGAGCTCAAGGCCTCTCCAAACGGCCTCTCACTGCTCCCAGACCATTGCTCATTTTATGCCATGGGAAAACACTGCCTTTGCCCTGAGCTGAACTTGCCTTGGGTTCTCAGTTCCTCCCCTGAGCACAACGTGACCGTGCCGTTGCAAACAGAAATGCAGCCGCTGCTCACAGGAGCTGATAACGCTTCCCCACGGCACCGACCCACGGAGAGCACGGACGTCCCCACCACGGCCCCTGCGAGGACGCCCCGGGAACTGGGGCTGCTGTGGCTGAAGGAAAAATCCCCCCATCACATTGGTTTCCGTGCTGCAGGATGGGGCTGAGTGTTCATGTCAAGATTTGAACCAGTGACTGCTCAGAAAGCTGCCAGCAGCGAGCAGAGCCAGCAACCCATGGGCAGAGGGGAAGGCACGAGGTGCAGGTTTGGTCCGATGGGAGAGGCTTTTCACCAGGTGTGGGAGCAGGGGACGGCGAGCCTCAGGCTCCAAAGCCTTCTGTGACTCCTGTGTGCAGCCGGCTGGCTGAGTGCAGCTGGTCAAACACTCCAAAACCCCCCACTTCTGGGCTGAACCATTGCATACCATCCCTGCAGGAGACAGCAGCTTGCAGGATCGGTGCCATCACGACACTGACGGGATCTCCAAGCACCACCATAAAGTACTGAGTGAGGCAGGCGCAGCCCAGCACACCGAGGGTTAATGTTGGGACTCAGGAGCTGGGGTGGGCACAGATGCTGGGCTGATCTCAGCAGCCAGCACGATAACATCTTCATTCAGGACAAGGGGCCACATTGGTCCTATGAGCTCCAT
>NW_010193662.1:0-4814 GCF_000695765.1 Mesitornis unicolor | reverse complement strand
CCCACCGGCGGCTCCTGCCCAGCCCTGCCCCAGCCGCCCATGTTTGCCTGCGTCCCCTCCCTGCCCTCTCCCCCCTTTCCAAGCTCCAAGAGTGCAAACAGGCGTGGACCAGCCCCGTTACTGCTGTGCTGCCCTGCAGCCCACTGGTGGAAATGAAAGGGAGATATTCCCCTCCCCTTGTTGAGTATCTGGGCTTCATCCACCCCCAGTCGCTCAAGCAGCATCAGCATTGCGAGGTCCCGCAGGGTGAGGGGCACCCGCAGTGGCAGGGTTGGGGGTCTGGAGCCGTGCAGGGCAGACCCACTCGTGCTGTGCGCTGTCAGAGGCAGCTTGGGGTAGCCCTGAGGAGCTCACCAAAGCTCTCCATAAGGCAGGATGAAGCCTCTGGGGGGCGAGTGTGTGTGTGGAGGGGTAGTTCTGGCATTTAGACTGATTTAAGAAAAATATTGTTTTCATTAATGGAGGAGAATTGGGTGAAAATGAGTCTGAGCCTGCCCACTCTTCAGTCACTTCAGGCTGTTGTAGTTACAGGGGGCTCTCGCCCACTTGCAGGGCTCTGGAAAAGACAAGCTATGCTGGCTTTAAACTCACTGCTGAGGTCTGATGAGGGACACGGCTTCTGCCAAGAGCAGGGAATGAGGTGGTTTTTGACGTTCCCCAGAGCCTTTGGTGAGGATGCTCCATAACAGGATGGCTCGGGGAGCACAGACCCGCAGAGCCGGAGGTGCAGAGCAGCAGGAGCAGGGCCCTGCAGAGAGGACTGGGGCTGTGGGAGGTCATGGGCCTTGCCCTTAGTGGATGCCATGGGGAACGTGACAGCTTGGCCCTCCCACCCAAACTCATCTCAGCATCACTGGTGCTGTCACCTCCTAGCAGAAGTGCTCCTCATCCCGCACACAGACACTCCTGTGCCCCTCACAGGACCACCCACCCAACTGATGTTGGCAGGCACAGCTGCCTTATTGCTGCCCAGGCTTTCAAGCTTCCTCCATCTCAGCCATGCCCCTGTGCTTAGATTAGGGCAAATTGCACTGGGCAATTCTCCTTCTCCCCAGAAATCACAAGTGAATGAAGTTGTATGGACTGGGACTGGGCACAGCTGCCCCCACTGGGCTCCTTCACTGGGGTGGTGCTGGAGCATGAAGGGGAGGGCACTGGGGCTTCTTGGGGGCACAAGAAGGGATTTGGAGAAACTCACCAATAGACATGGGGGTCCTACTCACACACCTCGGTGTCGTGGTGCTGGTCCCCTCGCTATCCCCTCCAGCCAGAGACAGACAGTCCAGTAACAGGATCAGACACAGCATCTCCCTCACGTCCTCTGTGTCCCCCCTGAACATCCCCAGCACACAGAGTCGTGGCAGGTACATGAACATGGTGGATGGCAGGTGAAGCAGTTGCTGGGTGACTTCGTAACTGCCCTTGGCTGCAGCAAAGCTGCCTTGCTCCAAAGGTACGGCCTAAAAAAGCCCCCAAAAGGGGAAGACGTTTGGTGTGGTGCAATGCAGGCTCGGAAACACTTCTGACTTCTGCCCCTTTTCTATCAGGTGATTTTGAACTTGTTACTGAGGAGGCTCTCCCTGTGGGCCTCGGGGTGGGGGGGTGCAGGTCTTAGGTGGGATTTGATTTTTATGCAGGCTTATGTATGACTCAGAGGGTTGAATGAAATATCTGGAACAGGAGATTTAGGAAGAAACCTCCCCTGGGTTGCTGACAAAGTACCTCCAAGGAGACGCCCGCGAAGCCCAGACACACACACATCTCCCAAGAAACAGTCTCAACCCGTCTGTGAATCTGAGCTGGAGAAGATAAATGTGTGGTTCCCAAATAGTCTCCAGGGCTGTTGTCTGACCCCCAGTTTGGAGTCAGCCAGGGACCCACGCAGGCTGGGAGCTCCTGGACACAGAGCCCTCTCAGAGAGGGGCAGCGATTCCCTGGGTGGCAGAGCCCACCCGCGGGCATTCCCGTGCCACCGACGTGTCACCTTGCCCCAGTGAACCCTGCTGTTTTCAGCTGCTCCATGGCACACCCAGCATTGTGCAACGGCCGCGCAGTGAAACTAAAAATAGCTCCATGTCCTTGTCCTGGCAAACACCAGGGCCAGGAGGGGGCTGGGTACCTGCACCCTGTCAGGACCCACATCCCTCCTGCAGCCGAGGAGCACCCCAAGGGCTGCCCCTGTGAGCCCGTGTGGGCACCAAGCAAAGGCCTTGCCCTCCAGCCCTGCACCCCTGCCCCAAGCCCTGCCTTGCCCCTGCTCACCCTCGCCCAGCTCCGTCTCCATGCCGCATGGTTTTCCTCTGAGCCTCACCAAGGTGCCATGGCATCACTCCCTGAGCCTCACGGAGGACTTAATGTCACCATCTTCCTACCTGGCCTTTGCAGAGGGAGCTGGGGTCAGCACTGGGGGTTCACAGGGCAGCAAGTTTGCATTATCTGTCCTTCAATTAACCAGACTTCATTAAAATGCTGGCAGTGCTTGACTGACCAAGTTGCCCATGTCCTGACTCTGCTGGCATCCCCACATCTGAGCGCAGCACTATGATATTGTGTCTAGCTTCCCTCTTTCAGCTTTTCTAGGGGTTTGTAATCCACTGAGGAGAACACTCGGCTCATTTCTTCTATGCGACGCTGGGCCAGGGTCAGAGCAGCTGTGAACCCTGGGGTGGTCCCTGATCCTTTCACAGTTTGCCTTGTGTCCTTGGAGCCAGAGCACCTGAAGCAGTTGGCTGCCCACATGAGTCATGGAGCTCAGACTGAGCCACTGCTCCCTTGCAGACAGGGGCTCTGTCAGCATCGGGACACCCCGAGGTGCCGGTCCCTCTGCACCCAGGACAGACCTCGGGCATCGTCACTGCAGAACCCAGCAGGAGCTGAAACCCTCCATTCCCCTTTGGAAAGATCCAAATGATGCTCAAAAATCACAGCATTATGGAGAATCAAAGGGCAGCACCCGGCCACTGTGTGAGCAGGAGAGCAGCCATGCATGGCCTGGGGCAAAGCAGAGCAAAGCCAGGCTGCAGGTGTGGCTACGATTGCTGTGGCCTCTGCTGGTCCAACACGGTGGAGAAATGGCTCCAGTGCAGGAGGGATGAAGGGCTTGGACCCGGCTGAGACAAATGATCTGGGAGCAGAGACTCCTCCTGCCTCATCCCAGAGGGACATGGAGGGACAAGAGGCTCTGCCAGCCCAGCTGCAGTGGCTGAGCACCAAGGGCCAGCTGAGTACGATGTGATTTTGAGCAGAGCAGGAGCATCTCCACCACTGAAACCCATGTCACCAAGTGTCCTGCGAGCTGTGGTCACACGCTGTCCTGGAAGAGGCACCCTCTGAGCTCTGAGGCGCAGTTTCCCTGCTCTGGCTCCAGTGCCATCGGCTCTCTCAGCTCCCAGAGATGCAGCAAGAGGCTCATATTCTCCTCCATGCCCCAGGACATCAGCCAAGAGGCACAGGGAAGAGGGGCACAGTGCCATGGGGTCCCAGCAAGGGGGAAGCTGGTGTCTGCATCCCAGCCCATGCCACTGCCCCACACAAGAGGGGGACAGACTCCTTGAGCCTCCAGGTCTGGGGTGAACCCACTGCTTCAACCTTGGCGAGCATACCCATGGGCTGCCTGAATGCCACAGGGTTGACCCCAGAGGGGACCCTGGTCCCTCCGGTCCCACAGTCATGTGGAAGAGGTGACAGCACAAGGAGAAATAACAGGTATAGGAACAGGAGACTGGGACAGAGTGGTGGGTATGGGGAGAGGCGATGGAAACAGGGAAAGATGATAGGTGTGAAGGAGAGATGAAGGGTATGGGGAGAAGTCATAGGTACAGGGGATCAGGGACCTCAATTCTATTTAAACCCCATTCCCAGGGAGGAATCAGCAGGAGATGCAGCAGCAAACCTGGGGAACTGAGCCAGCAGATCTGACACCCTGGTGTGGCATGGAGCTTCACCTGGGGCCAGGCCTTCCCCTTGTCCTCCTGCCCAGGGCAGCTGCATCACCCCTCAGCCCTGGGGAACTGGGCTGGATGGTCAAGAGCATCCCCATCCCAGTGTGAGCATCCCCCATCCCCAGCTGAGTGTGGCAAGGGACACACCACATGGTGCCCAGTGCCAGACCACGGGCATCCTCAGCGCTGCCTGCTTGGGGGCAGTGGGCAAGAGATCTGAGTGGGAAGAGCTGAGCTCAGCAGCCTGTCCCCAGCACCAAGCTGTGGGCATCCTTGTCTGCTTGTTCTGGGGGGATGTTGAGGGGATGTTGGAAGGATGCTGGGGGATGTTGGAGGGATGCTGGGGAGGGGCTTGGGAAATGTTTGTGGGTATGTTGTGGTATGCTTGGGGATGTTGGGGGATGCTGGGGGATGTTGGAGGGATGCTGGGGAGGGGCTTGGGAAATGTTTGTGGGTATGTTGTGGTATGCTTGGGGATGTTGGGGGATGCTGGGGGATGTTGGAGGGATGCTGGGGAGGGGCTTGGGAAATGTTTGTGGGTATGTTGTGGTATGCTTGGGGATGTTGGGGGATGCTGGGGGATGTTGGAGGGATGCTGGGGAGGGGCTTGGGAAATGTTTGTGGGTATGTTGTGGTATGCTTGGGGATGTTGGGGGATGCTGGGGGATGTTGGAGGGATGCTGGGGAGGGGCTTGGGAAATGTTTGTGGGTATGTTGTGGTATGCTTGGGGATGTTGGGGGATGCTGGGGGATCCTGAGCTGCCCACCCTGAGCGCTGGCGCATCTCCACAGAGCTTGGCAGCCTCCCGGAGCTGGTGGCCAGCAGAGGGCCTGGCTCCGCTGCTCTCCAGCGCGGTTTTTATCCTGCCCGGA
>NW_010193661.1:0-463 GCF_000695765.1 Mesitornis unicolor | reverse complement strand
CTGTTAATAATATTCATTAGAGAGTGTTAGCTTCCAAGCTGATACTCTAAGGATGTTGTAGCTGTAAGGAAGAGTCCTTAGAGTATCAGCTTTTTTAGCAAAAACTATCTATTAATTACCCAAACCCAAGTCCACTGTAATGATGCTGCCTCTGGTTCCTTTGGTTAGATCTTGTGGCTTGAGTAGTTTAAATTTAATAGTGTGGTAGGTGACCTTATTCTGGCAGTAACTGTGCTGTGTGTAGGCAGTCCTATCCTTAACATCTGGATGATTGTCCTTCCCACTGTCTTGAAAACCTCAAAACATTTTTGGCTATTTTTACGCTGTAACCGTAAGAGATGAGTTTGGTTTCAAGTGCCATGCAGTCATAAATATGCACATTAACTTAAATTATTAGCTGATACACTGTATGAAGAATAAGCAAGGTGTACTTACCAGCTCTTGCTTCTGAGAAAGGAAAATT
>NW_010193660.1:0-5307 GCF_000695765.1 Mesitornis unicolor | reverse complement strand
CATCACTGTCCAGACTGGTGCCTTATAAAAGTCCTGCCAGCAAACCTCCTCAAGTGTCAGCTTCTCACTCTATGGGTTCACAGGTCTTGCCAGGCGCCTGCTCCAGCTCAGACTTCCCGCAATGTCACAAACTCCTTTGGGTGCATCCAGCAGCTCCACTGTGGGATCCTCCATGGGCTGCAGGTGGATATCTGCTCCACCATTAACCTCCATGGGCTGCAGGGAAACACCGTGGTCTTCACCACAGGCTGCAGGGGAATGTCTGCTCCAGCACCAGGAGCAACTCTACCCTCCTTCTTCACTGACCTTGGTGTCTGCAGGGCTCTTTCTCCCACATATGCATACTCCTTTTTTCCAGATGCTGTTGCACAGCAGTTTTTTCCCCCTTCTTAAATATGTTGTCACAGGGGCTCTACCGCCATCGCTGATTGGTTCGGCCTTGGTCAGCGGCAGGTCCATTTTGGAGGCAGCTGGCATTGGATCTATCAGACATAGGGGAAGCTTCTAGCATCTTCTCACAGAAGCTACCCCCTGTAGGTGCCTCACTACCAAAACCTTGCCACACAAACCAAATACAACTCTCAACGTTTTTTTAAAAATAAAAATAGTTTCAAATTTCAGTACAATTAATGCTCCATCTTTCAAGATATTTATCTGAAAGAATACAGAGAGTGGAAAAAATTAGACAGTATATATATATATATATAAAATACTCCTTGCAATCCTGAATTGTTTTCCAGAAAGTTACAAACAGGTAAATCTGTCCATAGATTATGGTAATTTGATTCTAGTTTTTTTTAATCTGGATTTCTGAGGAATGGATACTATCCCATCAGGTTCCACATGTCTGCACTTCTTTGTCTGTCTGCTCCTCTCCAGTAATTCTCTAATCTGCTGGCAATTTCAGTTTCATCCACATTTGAGAAAGGAGTAGAATCATAAGAAGTATGTGATTTCTACATGATTGATGAAAACGGGTGATTGGGTAGAAAAGACGGAGAGAGCTGCTAACACTGTCTTCACAGAAAAGAGAGCCTTATAGTAAGAGAGCACGGTTTTATTAGACATCAGAGAATCTGCATTGGTAG
The DNA here is from genome assembly GCF_000695765.1 of Mesitornis unicolor. Taxonomy (NCBI): domain Eukaryota; kingdom Metazoa; phylum Chordata; class Aves; order Mesitornithiformes; family Mesitornithidae; genus Mesitornis; species Mesitornis unicolor. Next base: position 4,219 of record NW_010193660.1, on the reverse strand, counting down.
TTTCTCTTTCACACAGATTCCCTAATATCTGATAAGGCAAAACCCATAAATGAACTTTTTCCAATGCCTAATTTTCTTAATGGCAGTCCTTCCCTGTGGATTCTCTATGGTGCAATAAGGCCTGCTGCAATCTTAGTGTAACTCAAGTAAGAATTATCAATCAACCACAAGACACAAGTACATTTGCAACCAACCTATTCATTAATTCTTATGAAATTTGCTATGTATATTTGTCACTCTTGCTCTTTCTTAGATTTGCTACTTTCCAGATAGCTGTCATCTACTCTTTTTTTGTAGTCTCCTTTGTTTGATAACTATATTCACACTTTCCTCAAATGAAACTTTGTTTCAGACATATTGCCTCTACATTTTCTGTTTTGTGCTGGCATTTGGAACAGACGTCAACCATTTGCTCCTATTTGGTATCATGTCCGTTCCAGCTTCCCAGTTCAGGCCCCATTCGTTGCTCCACACTAATTAGCACAAGAAGTGCTCGATAGAATTGAAGTATTTGCTTTTAAAGAAGTTGCACACTTATGCTACTTTAAACCTGTTTCTTGCTCACCTTCTGCCTTTAGTTTCCACCTTTGGGTGTGCTAGATATAATTTAAACCCTGATTGCAAGTACAGTCCCTCCTGCTTTGATGTGGAAACTGCTTTTTGCATGATGGAAATTGCAGCTGTGAGTTAAACAGCCAAACCCTCTGCACTGCATGACAAATAGGATTGCTGAAAATTTTCATTTTTGGAGCTAGACTGGCTGACAAAAATAACTCAAGAGATGTGTTTTGCATGAAGCCAATCCCTCTTTCAAGGACTCAGATCTCGATTCACAACAGGACGCTGGCACTGACTGCCACTGTAGGTACCTAACTCCAAGCTAGATTCTTACATTGCTTGCCAAGGTTTGGCACTTAAGGGTCAAGCTGCTGAGGTTATCACCTGCAAATGTCTTCATCGATGCAAAGGCTGGCTCCTGAATATGCTTAGAAGAATTTATGTCCCATCAATCCATTTTCCATTTCATTTTTAAATTATAAGAGCTTTCTACCCAGCATGCTGCCTACAGTGATTTCAGCACCAGTCTGAATTAAAGCCCTGTATACTTGAAGCCCAGTATTTCAGTATGTGTAACAGCACACGTAGAGCTGCAATGTGAAACACCAGTTTCCTGTGAGGGTTAAACCCTGAGTGATTAACAGTAAGATGCCCAAGAGTGATATTTGCAATGGCATTTGAGTACTTTCCAGACATGAAAACATTACTGAACAATCCCTGCAAGACTCCTCTGATCTTTCAGCATCTGATATGTTTATCTACATTTAGAAGTGTCTTCCTGCACAAGCACAGATGGGATGTGTAGAGCTTTGTTGATCAGGCTCTTCATAGAGACGGACAGCATTTAGACATAGAGTTATGGAGATTTACAAAACCCAAGTACCTCTGTGACTCATACCCTCTATATGGCTACACTTTATGTCTTCACAGCTGACACTTCGAAGGCTTTAGTTTAAGCAGTACCTATCCCAGCTGCACAAAATTACTGAAATATGGACCAAAAAAATAAAACAAAAATGCATTCTTGAGGCATAATAAGCTACCATTAATTAAGACATAGTAACTATTCAGCTACAATGTTAGTGAGCTCATATCACAAAGTCATTCAAAGTGGTTTAAACTTTAGTGAGAACAATGTCAATGTTGCTGGTGACTGTTTTCATTTCAACTGCAATGACTTAGTCACGTTCTATCACATGCTACTTTCATTGGACATAGCAGTGACCACCTATCCTATACCTACCCTTTATGAAGTGATTTCCTAAATCTACATTTGGTGCCTAAATTCAGAATTAGACACTGAAAATAATATCTGCAACCATAGGACTATTAAGGAAGAGGAAGACCAAGAAACAGCAAGGGACCAAACCTAAGCCAGCCAACCAGAAATACAGCTGTGTCTAGAGTGCCTCCTCACTCTCAGATTAGGCACTGACCCTATAGGTTATGTGAGACTGGCAGTCACAGCATGAAGTTCTCCTCCTATTGCAAAGCGCAGGTTTCCATTGGGTATCAAACTTATACAGCAATTTCTTGTGCGAGCAGGACTGCAGATGGTGGTGCAACAATTAGCCTTTTATGTAAACCTCCTTGTGTCTATGACATCAATCAATGCTCCTCTGATCTCCAGATCCTCCTGGATCTCCCTCCACTGTCCATGTTTTTCATAGAAAATGTCTATGGTCACTGTGCATTTTTTCATGTGCAAATATTTTCAAAGGCTGCTCTGATTTAGGCCAACATGAGTTTGGCAGATTCTGATTTATTATTTATTCATTAATTTTGAATTTTAGACCATCATTACAGAACAAAATGTTTAGTTTACCCAAGGTGGCCACAGTTATGCACATGGACAGTTATAATACTTGAGGTATGAACTTGAATTTTCCAACTAGCACCTAACAGTCTAATAATTTTCAGAAGTAACAATTTTTAATATTTCTTACTTGGGAAGTAAAGTCTTCATAAATCACATTTCAGGTGTTTACCTGATTTTTTGGTTCTATGTGCTTCAGAAACCTGGTATTTCTATCAAGCTTGTCTTTTATTACCAAGAACCAGTAAGTTGCTCTTGAATAGGAAATGACATATCTGTTTTCCAGTACCTAGCTGACTCCTTGGGAATTTGACAGATACCAGGTTGCAAGCAGGATCAGAGCATATCTACATTGTTGGTTTCAAAAGGACACTCTTCCCTATATTTTAAAAAATCTCAGTCATGGATTTCCTGAATTTCAGATTGAAATAGAGATTCAAGCAAATTGTTAGTCAACATCAATATTTTTTCTGGACACAGAAACACAGAATCAATACTTTGAAAACTGTCTTGGCAGAAATGTGTGTATAAGTACTTTGGCACTGCAACAGTGGTGGCAAGGGAGACACATTTGTTGGCATGTCACCTTTAACTTTGAAAATATCTGTACATCTGCATAGTGGACAAGACCACTCTCTTTAATCCCTTTTAAAATTTGCCTTTGGTGCCCAAGTGCAATTAGTGAATCTTCTGTACTTTCCGTGGCTGAGATAACAAAGTTGTCATTAGAAATAAGATGGATTCCAGTAGTGACCATAGTGATGCTGCCTGACACTCCTAGATAATGCACTCCCCTGAGAAGCCTTACCCTAGTAATTACTTTCTTCTCCCTTTTGTCAACCAATTTGAAATCTATCACTTTTAATGAGTATTTATTTCCAAGTCAGTAAATCTGTATTAGGTAGCACTTGGTGTAATGTCTTATTCCAGTACATTATCCATGGTACTCCATCCTATCCAGGCTTCATTCCTATGATTTGCTCCATGTTGACGGAATCCTTTGTTCATGCAAAAACCCCTTGGACTCCAGTACCATTTCAACAGATCTAAGACTTCCATCTGCATGGATAAATGCTGAGATCTGGGTCAGTAATTACAACATAGAAAATGATTAGGTTTTTTTAAAGCATTGACTATTTTTAATAAGCTTACTTTTAATTATTCATTGAAATCTCCCTAAATATTCATATATTGATTCCCTTGTATGCCTGAATATTATGCCTAGAATCTATGTAAAATTAATTGGCTAGAATTTTCCCAGTTCTTCCTTCCTGCCAAATAGGATTATTTTTAGTCTCTGAATCCCTAGCTTGATGAACATTATCTGCAAAAGTTCAAAAAGTCCTTCACATAATTCCTTAAAATATTCAGGTGCACCATTTCTAAACATCGAGATCTCACTTAATTTTGTTTAATAGTATTTAGGAAGCAGAGAAATTATTGCAGGACACATTAAGAGAGACTGCTATCAAAGGTGGACAAGTTAGTGAACTGCAACTTGCAGAGTCAAGTACTGTCCCTAAAATTACAATCTGCATATTTTAACTAGTATTAACAAAGCTTATGACTGATTTTATCCTTTCAAATTACCTAGTCCCAGTCAGACCAGAGGCCTTTGACACAGTTTAACTCCAGCCAGCAACTAAGCACCACACAGCCACTTGCTTACTTCTCCCTGGTGAGATGGGTGAGAAAATCAGAGAAGTAAAAATGAGAAAACTTGCGGGCTGAGATAAAGACAATTTATTAGGTAAAGCAAAAGCCATGCTTGGAAGCAGAGGAAGACAAGGATTCCATGACGATTCATGACAAGGATTTTATGATGAGGTGACCTGCTTGGTGGAC
>NW_010193659.1:0-2134 GCF_000695765.1 Mesitornis unicolor | reverse complement strand
CAGGATGCAGGACACACAAATCAGGATTAGTCGCAGACGAACAAGCAGGATTCCGCTCAGGCCATGGCCTCTGCAGGATCGAGACGGACAGAAAGGTCAAGATGGAAGGTACGGTGGAAAGGGCAAAGGCACGAGACCCTCGTGATCTCTCGGTTTTTATACCGAGTACGACATATGTGGGATGGAACACCTAGTTGGTCAGTTTTGGGTCCGCTTCTCCCCCCGTAGCAGCAGACACAGCACCCATGATGAGACAACTGACCTTGAGCATAACTTCTAGCAGCACTGTCTGGGAAAACATGCTGCCAGTTTTCAGCAAGTTCAGTCACTTAAAAGAGACTGAGCTGAAAAGTAAAATCACTAAATAGAAAATTAGTTCTATTTAGCTCAAACCAGGACACGGTTGGACTCGATGACCTTAAAGGTCTCGTCCAACCTTAAGGATTCTATGATTCTATAATAACATTTTTTTAGGAACTATGCTATCTCTCTGATCTTGCAAGATAAAGACTTAATTTATATTAGCTGGGTATTCACAGACTAGGCGACATTGATCTCTCCATGTCCGCCTCAGTATTTTAGCTCTACAGAATTCTAGTGCGTTAGAAACAAAAAGTTATTGTTCATTAAAGTTGAGCAAAAATGGAGAGTAATTTTAATGACATTTATACTAGGTACACTAAAATATTCTCTCAGTCTGCAATTTTTAATTGCAAAACGTTTCTTCCATCCAGCAGTTGTGCAGCCAAGGCTTTTAAAAAGATTTCTAGAACAAAAAACAAATGAATACTATTATTATACAGTTTCTTAGAAAGTTCAAATAATTTCTGCTTTGATGTATGTTTCCAATTATACTTTGAAAATACACAGTTTTATTTAAAATAGTTTTACTTTCCATTGAAAGCCAAAAAAAACCCAAAGAAAAAAGAGTAAAAAGTAAAAGCAGGGATAACTTCAGTTTCCCTTTCTTAGGTGACAAAGTATCACAATGTGTCATTTAGATTCAAAGCATAATATCATGCACCCACAGTAACTGGAAGGCATTTTTCAAATAGTGCAATTATGAAATCACATTATAGAGGATATACTGCATTACGACTCAAAAAGTATAAGAGAATGTTTGTTATCTTTCTGAAATTAAATTGTACCAGTTTGAAGCTAAGCTGCATATTACATAATGAAAATAAAGACTACAACTGAAGACTGATTTTTGGAATTACAGCAGTGTTATAATTTATTTTTAATGAAAGCTTACAACTTGACAAAGTAAAAAATTATTGAACAGGTGTTTATAGGAGCTAATTAACCAACTTTTTCTTACTTTGATTTCTTTTGTACTTTTCTAGGCAATATTTAAAAGACAAAAAGTTAACACTTTATTAAAGTGAGCTTCCTCTTAAAATTTAATTCATTAAATACCACTGTAATTAGAGAGGATTACCATTAAGTGAAACATGGAGTGATTTGTAAAACAGAAGCAAACATGCCAAGATTATAAATTAGAAGATATTTTCTTTATTTCTTTCTGTCTTCTGAAAGTCATTCCTCAAATTTGTTTTTATTTTATTTTATCTGATTTAGGGAGTTAGTCTCCAACAGCAGTCTTATTGACTCTGTTGGAAAGAAAGCAAATTGTCTGCACTCAATAAGACCATCATAATTCCCACTGATTACTGTAAGATCAAACGTTTTACCTCAAATCTGCAAATACTATTAGCAGTTGCTGAAGCATTTTTAGTTAATATTTCAAGTGCAAAAATCTCTGTATTTTCTACCCATCATGGAGGACCTATTACTGATGATACCATTAAAAAAGTTTTGTTTCAAATATAAATATTTTTCTCTGCTTAAGGCACGGAGAGCAGGATTTTCTTTCTACTGTCCCCTACCCCTCCCAGGGGGAGGATTGAAAAAGAGGGAATAGAGAAAAAAATGCTCCGCACAAGGTTGGAAGTTAAGACTGTACCAAGTTTACTGAAAAACAACAGGGGAAAGGAAAAGGGAAATTAATAAGAGACAAAGAAAATATAACTATATACAAAACCGATCCCAGTAGTCCCGAGCGGAAGTGCCCGAGCAGTGCCTATTGGCCCCTGCAACTGGTGTGACTCGTCACCAGGGACTGCAGTGGTGG
>NW_010193658.1:38783-39425 GCF_000695765.1 Mesitornis unicolor | reverse complement strand
TATATATATATATATACACACACACACATGTGCATATATATATATATATTTACACACACCTTATGGATTTTTCTGAATTTTCTGTTTTTAGCTAGCATAATGTCTGCACAGTTGTCAAATGCTGCCACTTGGTAAGTTTTCAAAACTTCACATTCATAAAGTAAGAGGTACTTTTATCAATAATAACTTTTCAAAGTGTATTTCCAGAGAAAATTCTTAGCCATGGCTTCGCTAAGCCTGTTGGCTGCTATGTTGCTGAAAGTGGCATTATGGTAACAACCAATGCCATTAGCAAGGAAGACTTGCCTGGGAGGCCACAAGTTGGGTTCTCCTCTTTCTTCCTTGTTGCAGATCAAGACATTGGTAGTGTTCAATGAACAGGCATTATGTCTACTCACTAAAAATCATTAGTTCTGCCATATTAGTTAAAAAAAAAATTAAACGGAATAGTGAATTGGTTTACTTGTGGTTTTCACAGAGTCAATTTTACCATAAAAACTGCTTGTAGATAAAATAAGTTAAACATTACTTCCATGGGGATTAAAAGTGCTTTCTTATCCTTAGAGAAGGAAAGGCACTAGTTGTAGAAAAATAGTTGAAGGAGCTTTCAAGTGCTTATTTAATCAAAAAGGCAGGGAAAGA
>NW_010193658.1:35156-38769 GCF_000695765.1 Mesitornis unicolor | reverse complement strand
CCATGAACAGGACAGCAAAAAAGTTATCTTAAAATGAGTGAACTTGCTTGTACATCTAGAAAATTTACATCCTCCATTGTTGGGTGAGGATGACATTAAGTATACACTCTCTCCAAAAATAAAGCAACAAGATATTGTATCTGTTTTTCTGTGTTTAGAATAGCTTTACATGAATTTACATACTTTTCATAAGTATTTTCAAATACTCAGAGTAGCAGATGAGGAAATTTCTATTCTGGGCAGAGCAGGGACCTGACTTTTCCTTCAGCTCATGCATACTTTGGTTACTGAATGAATGAATGAAGAGTAATAAAATGTTTAGAATACAGACACAAAGACAAATACAGTAGGAAGCAAACAAAAAGGTTTGCTTTTTTGTGTTCCTGGAAATAGCTGTTATTTGCTCAATAAAGTCACTTTTAAAAATCTCATTATAGGTTCTTTGTCTTTTATTTTCACTAATATATTGTGGCAAAGCCTTTTACTTAACAATTTCCATGTGTGATTAGTGAGTTGAATACACTCAGGACTACCATATGCATTGCCCATATACATCAGTGAAAGATGTAAGTGCAAAAGAATATTTTCCTTGCACGCAAAGCACTTATTCTGTGATAAACTTTATACTATGGCAACATCCTGTTACCTTGATGGTGATTCTTGATGTCCTTTGATTGAAATTAGTGATAAAATGCATGTCTTGTTGAAAGATTTGGGCCAGGATCTATTATGTGTAATTGTCCTGTTCCAATGATGCTGCATAAGAGATTTCACTAGTATTTTTGAAACTGATCAGCTCCTATTAGAAACTGTAGGTTAAGTATTAGTCTGCATGATGTAGCCTATGTGGTGCAGGATATCTTCAACTGCCAAAAGAATAAGTATTTATTACCTCATGAATCACAGATGTCTGCACTGACATTTTTTACCAGTTATGGTACATCCATGACATGGAAAACATGAATTTACCCCACATATTTTAACTTTTTTTAGGGACCTCTCCTTTTTGTCTTTAATAGTTTCTTTTTTTCTATGCTGTATACATAGATACATTTGAAAAGGTTCTTAAATTATATTTTTAATGCTTTCATACAAACTTGATCGAACTTGATCAAAGTAGTGTATTTCAGTGTGAGTTAATGATTTTATCTCAGTTCAGAACTTTTTCCCAGATAGATCTACAATTAAATTAATATAGCACACCTGTTAAACTATCCTAAACTCAGCAATATAGACTATAGCAGTAATAAAAAGATGATGCCATAACCTAAATGCTTCTAAATCAACAACTTCCCTTATATTTTTTTATCTTGAATGCCTCTTTAATCTTATTGAGTTAGTAACTGGGAATACTTTTCTGACTTTTGCAGTTAAGGTTACAATATTGATTTCATTTTCTATCCAAGGTCCTTGGATTCTCACCATTAATGAGATGCTACAGCTGTGCATTTTTCTTTGGAATTTGGATGATTTTCTGTAGGATAATTTAATAAATGACTAAAATGTAATCCAAAGTCTTTATAATTTGTTTGGCTTTTTAATCAGATTTTTTTACAGTCTCCCATAATGCTCTTCTATGACAGCTATCATCTGGGATCACATCTTTTAGCAATGATTCATAAATGATAAAATGTCCCAGTCCATTTCTGAAGTGTAAAGTTAAATAAAAAAAGCAGTCGAATACCTGAAGTACACTGTAACTGTTTGAGGGTTATTTATGGCAATACAAAGTGCTTGGAGCCTCATGACGGCCTGTTAGTGGCAGTGTATGTATTTGTTATAGTACATTCTTTGTGGCAGCAACATTGGCTTTTTTGGTTTCAATAATTTTATCTCTATTTCTGAAGTCAGCCTCATTACTTGCAGTGCCTGCTCCATGTTTAACAGGTAGCCACCCCACTGGGCTCTGAGTTACTCATAAGTACTTCCCATATGACATCTGATGGGCTGTGCTGGAACAGAGTTGGTTGGAGAAGCTGAGTCTGAAGCTGTGAGAAAAAGTAAGGCAGGAGATGCTGCAGAGGTGAAGGCTGGCGCTCTGCCACCAGGTGCTGTGGGTCATTCTCATCTCCCTCCAGCAGCAACACCATAGCTCCCCGTGCTGCAGATGGTGGTGTCTGTGTCTTGCGGGTCTCAAAGCTGGACAGTGCTTCTGTATGTGGAACATAGGGTGAGGAAGGCTGTTCCAGCTGTACGCCAGCAGATCAATGCATGGAAAAAAGTGTATTTTTCTCCTGACAAGAAACACTGCAGGTATGGTAACATAGTACTGAACCTTTACTGGGATGTTTACTGTTTCTTTCTGATGAGTGGCAAGGTGGGTTTGAAGGATGAGAATGGAGATTTACTGCCCAGTGTTCTTGCAGGATAGTGTACCATAGTTTTAGCCCAATCTTAGTGGGAATAGATGTAAATTTAAATAGAAATGATCTCTTCAGTATGGCAGTTGATTACTTACATATCATATGACACTGTGAAACAACTGTTATAGGATTTTGTCTGTATATCCCATCTCGCTCTTAAACATTTTTTTAATTACTTTGGGATGTGGATGTTTTTGATGTGTACATATTCAATATTAACACCCTAATCTGATCATAATATCTTTCTTCTTCTCCTATTTTATAAACTGTCTTCTGTTAAAATAAAAAACATAAAAAAACCCAGAAGTTAATTTTAGGAAATGTGTATGCAGCCTTCTCACTTACCGTAACTTAAATAACCATGCACTAGAATTGTACTTTCTAAAACCTAGTGTATATAATTTTAACAGGAACTATGCTGAGTTGTTTTGCTTTCTGTCCATAAAAAGTAGGAATCAATGATGCAATGAAGAAATTCAGTTGTCCAACTTTATAAAGTCAGTCATGCACACACCAGCAAAAAGCAACCTACAACTTGTTTATGTAGAAACTTGTTTGGGAGTACAGCATTCTGCAAGTTTTCATGCGGGTAAGGATAAGAAGAATGACATGTGTACTCCATGGACTCCCATGCTTCAGTTGTCTGAAAGTTCTTGCATCACTTTCTTCTCTTATGCGTATTAATACTTATTGAGCAATACAAAATAAAAGTGCAATTTATTAGAAAACATTATATTAATGACCAAGGAAATAATTCGGTTGCTATTGAAAGAAATTTACTCTTGTTTTGCTGTAGCTTTTCTGAATAGAGATATTGTAGGGTTTTTCTTGCCAGCTTGCAGTACTGAAAATGGCAGTGGAAGAAATTTTAGTCTAGTTCCTCTTAGGTTTTTCACTACAAATCATGAAAGAGAATACATTGAAATGCTTTCACCATTGTGAAATGGCAAAAGAACACAACAGAGTGTTCAATTAGCTTCGGACATGGTTCCTGAGAGGAAAACCAGTGTCACAATCTCATATACTGGATTGTGCAGTATCAGAGTTGTGTCTCTGAATATAACGTTGGTGCAAAATAGTCTGATTTGAAGAGGAGAGGTTATCAAATCTTTGTACACTGAAATATTCCACTCTAGTATAAAATTTTCGTATGTAAAATGCTTTTCTACACCTTATGTAGAAGCGAAAATAAAACTGAGATAAGGTTTTAAACATGAAGACAGCAGCTCTCTTCAAACTTTAACACTGGC
>NW_010193658.1:29341-35125 GCF_000695765.1 Mesitornis unicolor | reverse complement strand
CCTCAAGTTTCAGCTGCTAAGCAACTTGCATATATATACATCTTCATGTAAGACATCACTGTTTCTTTCAAAAGCGAGTACAAAGGGCTGCACACTGAGAGTTGCTATATGTGTCTCAGAAAGTCATGGAACAGAACAGATAATATTAATTTGTTTGTTTATTTGGTTGTTTTGTTTCATTTTCTTAATTTTCCACTCATGAAAATATTGTTTATCAGAACTGAATTTTTCACAGAAATAAAAAAGATTTTAGGAGGGTTTCTCTCTCATCCAAGATAGAACTTAGAGTGAGGGGGAGTGAGACACCAACAAGCCAATGATTAGGGCACAGATTTGATTAACAGGAGAACTTGTTGCAAAGCCTGTTTTCTTCCTGATACTGAACAGGAATGTTAGCAAGTCTTTGTTCTAGGCATTGAGTATCTCAGACACCAGGCTGTTGAGGCACATCTGTATTTCTCCTATTTATTCACAAAAATATGTCACCATTCCTTTTTTGTGAATAAGGTAAATGAGTTAAAATGTTTTGATTTTCAGGATTCTTGGTTCCCATCCAGCCCCAGAGCCAAGTCTTTAGTACAGATATAACAAAGCCTTTTTCTTACATATAAGAAGTGCTTTAGAGTCACTCAGTTCTCAATATTCAATGTTAGTTACCTTATTAAGACCTACAGTTGAAAAATGTAGAATGCTTATAGTATGAAAGGAAATCAGGCTGAGCACATCTGAAAATTGGTGATACTGGCTCTGTGCAGAGTGGCTCTGTTCATTCTTCACATGCACAAATATAAAATGAAAGTGATTCTCCTAAGCACAGTGGGATTTGTCATGACTGATTGTCATCATCATAGAGCTAACCAATGTGAATTTAAAATTTTACTTAAGTTTTCACACATGCTTCCCACAAGCATACCTACCAGATGTGGTGGAGACAGTAGAGAGTGAGGCCAGCTGGATGTGATATATGTAGTGCATCCTGCCACCAGAAATTATTCCAGGTACTGCCTCTGGGAAAACAGTTTATTTAAAACTATAGCATGAAAAGATGTCTCTTACAGCTTGCCAGTGGTGTTATGGACTCCATAGCTTTCCTGCTTTCATTACAATTTTATATACAGCAAGTTCAACATTGTTTTGTTTTGAGGGTAATACCACACTAATGAGTTGTAAATGAATCCTTACAGATTGTGGTCTGCAGGATTGTACCTTATAAAGAAAGACTTGTGAAACTAAGCAGTAGAAAAGATATTAATAAGAATATTTAAAGAATAAACTGTCTTAAAAGAGATATAATATTTGTTTATAATTTCTTCTTACTGTGCTCATGAGCATGTCTCATGAGCAAGAAAGAAATGCTGCCATGTTGTGATGGCAGGCAAGAAAGCAGATCAGGTGTCCAGACAGGGGCAGGTGGATGTTTGAACTTGCCCTGGATCACTTGATTCCAGCCAAGTTCTCCTAACAGGTGGCTTGCCAAGTGGTGTGCCAAGGTGTCATTTGTCCAGGGAACTGCCTGGATTACAAGATGAGACTGAGGAAGAGGGTCTTTGCTTTGATGAGGAAATTGGCCAAACTTATGTCTCATTAGTGTTTCCTTAGGTTCTTTGGAAGTGAACAACAGCTTAATTAAAGGCTGATGTAAACACGTTTCTGCACACTTTCCCTGCAGCATTTTATCACATTAGAATTGATCAAAATTGTTGCCTTGGGCTGTCTTGAACAGCTATACATCTGGAGCACCATTTGTGCAAGCTGTTTATGAGCAGGCTACATACGCTATGCTTCACAGCAGCTCTTCTGCCTCCCTACGTAGAGAGACTTACCTTGTTAGGAGATGAGATGATCTAACTTTTTATTTGCATAAGCCTTTATTTCTTTGATGTTTTAAAATATATAACATGCCACCCATTTGGGTGCAAACATACTGTATCTCTAGAATAACATGAGAATACAGGCAAGAGTGATTTGGGACAGTATTGAGAATTTTAAAAAAGCCCATTTTTCACTTTTGAAGAACATTCTTTGCTGGACAGGACACAGTGTTTGATTAATGTTGACCTTTTGATAACATTGTCTAAGTGGTTTTGGCATCTTTCTGCTTTTCATCTTCACTTAGCATGTTTTTCCAAAAGTCTAAAAATAAATCACACTTGAAATTGTTTAATTTTCATTCTCAAAGTAATAAAGATTGGAATCTTATTCCTGAAACTTTGACACAGATGTACGAGCAAGTGGTCTATTTTTGTGACCTCTGTTTATCATTCATTATGTCATTATCAGTATATAACTGATCTCTGTGTAGCTACAACACTGTGTCTCATTATGTGGAAAAAATTAGCCATGTTTTAAAATGACAAAAGTGCATGGTTTCTATTATGTAGAAGCTATGTAAAATCATGTGAAGTCTATTACTTCAACTCACTCTGCTTTATTTAAAGGCATTATTTCTTAAGAGCAAGCTTAAAGACAGTGAAAAACTACTTAGCATTTTTTTTCTTATTTTCTGTTTTTGTAACCGGTAACTTTCCAAAGAAATGTAACTTGTGTGTTTTCTTATTAAAGCTCTAATCTTCCTCTCTTGGTCAAGGAGGAGACGGCTGCAGCCTTTCTTCCTACCTACACAAACAGTTATTGTTCTGTCTCCCCTGTCGGCTGCATCTGTTATTTGGTCATGGAAGGAGCATGAATGCTCCGCTATGATGGCCGGGCACACATGGGCAGAGCCACAGGGGCTGCGGGGAAAGGGGCTCTCTGAATTACTTCTCAATGCGAAGTCCATTGTTTTAACAAAGAAGCTGCTGACTGCACTTATTCTTTCCAGTTATTCTTTCCAGTTGCCTATGTTATATATAATGAGACTTTTTTTCTGAAAGTACTTCATGGCAGTGTGCAGTGCAGTGTACGTTAAAGTCACTGGTTTGGTGGGTAACGAGCACTTTAATGGCAGTGCTGAATTTTCTATTCCTGAATACCAGTCGTGTTCACCTTAATGAGGAAACAGTCTTCTGTATGATAAGTTCATTATGTTTGCTTTTTAAGTAATGCTGTCTGTTTTCTATGTGCTAGCTACAATTCTGACTTCCGTAAAGCAAGAAAAGGAATAAATTACATGTTTTAAAAGCAAATGCTAGGGTTATCATAGTCAGCAGTATCCTTTTCTGTAGAGTCTTTTCAAATTAGTGATGCCACTGGAGGGTTAATGAATACTCTGATTACATTGCACTTCATATAGCATACTTCTTTCGAGCAACTAAAATATTTTGGTTTTGAAAAAAACAACAACTTTTGCTTGTTTATCGAAGTAACAGTAACCAACCAAATTAAATCTTTGTTGCATTCCAGAAATCAGAGCTGCTGACACATGCAGACCTTCAGCTCTTTCTTTCATGAGTTTTTTTGTGGAATATGAGCTTTACATAAGGAAAAGATTTTCCACTTCCAGTCCATCGTTTGTTTTTTCCTTAGGGAGATTTAAGTGCAGTACTTTTCATTTGTAATAAAATCAAACTGTTTGTTAATTCCGTCTTTGTGATAGCCTATATGTGGTAATGTTGCAGCATTTCTGCAGAGACAGAGATTGTGCATGCACAGAACCACAGTACGAAAGCAATAGCCAGTTAGTTTTGTCCTAAGCTTTTATAAAATCTTACATCTGTTGTGGAGGTGTGAGAATTTTCTTGCTTTAATGGAACTAGGGCCCTATTTGAAGAAGTTAGAACTGCCATTTGAGCAGAAAATAAAACATAATGAAATATTTGAAAATAATTCCAGAATTAATATGCCTTCTTATCATGGTTTGCTTCTGCAAAACTCAATTAAAAAAAATCAGACTTGCAATTTTAAAATTTTCATAGCTTAGTAGAATATATTCAATAAAACTGTAACCATTTGGCAACTTTTTCTTTGCTACCTGCTGATAGATTCAAAGAAAAAAAGAATTCTGCCATTTCTTCCTCAACAACAATTTGTCTACCAATTTTTCGTAAGACAGCTAGAAGTACCTCTGTCAACAGTCAGTATTTTTGATAACAACATAAAGTTGCAGCAGATCAGTGTAATAAAAATCATACAGAAACCTTTGTCATATCTGTTAAAACTGAATGAGTGCTGAATTGCTCTGTTGTAGAGCAATTCTTTGCTCTTGCTGAATGTTTCACTGAACGAAATCCTTTCTCAGCAGCATTCTTGAAGAGGTGAACCTTGCAGGATATCTGAGAAATCAGCAATCTTAGTAGCTAGGACCAAATAGGAGCAGAGGAGTTGCCAGGGGGATGGTGGAGGGACACTGGCAGAGTCTGTGTCTGGTGCCAGTGCCTATGCAGAGCTTGGCAGTGGGATGGGGCAGAGCAGACAAACAGTGTCACAGTTTGATGGGTCCTGCTCAAAGTATGGCTTTCAGGGTGAAAACCCACTCTTGAACTCCAGGCAGTTCAGAAAACACTCATCCAATTCGGTCTCAGTAAGGCGCTCACATTTTGCAGTTCTGTCTTTGACTTCCAAGATGATTATGTGTCTCCCCAGAATAGCACAATATAGTGTGTTAATAATAAAAACGCCAAAATCACTTTAAGGGCTAATATGGTCCATGTAGGAAAGTCTGCTACAGCATGGCCTCAGTCCAGTAAAGTACTTAAGAAATGACCTTTGCTTTAAACATGAATTAGTCCCAGTGATTTGAAATGGAACCCACTTACAATATTGATGTGCGTTCTCTGAAAATATAGTAATTAACTTTGAAGTAATTTGTTGCAAAGTCTGACAGATGTTGTTTAATTAATTTAAACTTTCAGAAAAAAATCCAGCATTTTTGTTTTATGCAACATCAGTAACCCTGCATGGTAGAAATCATACATTTGTGCCTACCAGCATGTTATCTTCATGCAGTGAGGTCCAAAGAGATGTTTTTGTTGATAGGAAAACTGGAAGGAAGAGGTGGGAAGGTCCTACTTGAAACATGGGAAATATGACTTAGAGAAGCGAATGTATCCTTTGTTCTTAGGTAGGCTACATTCATTCCCTATGGTTTTGGGAAGGGTAAGGAATAGGGTTTGAAATAACAAAGTAACAAATACAATAAACCAGCATGTGTATGGCAGTTACACCTGAGTGTAGGTGTTTCATTAAAAAACACATTAAAGGTTATATGGCGGTTGAAGGAGCAGATGATTTGATGATGTTCTGGGGATCTGAGAAGTGTCTAGGGAGGTTCTGAAGACATGCATTTCTTCAGTGTTTGGCTTGTGTGGTATGGTAGGAATGTAGTTTCTGTTTTGCTGGACAAAGACCAGTTAGGGGATTATTATTCATTCTCAAGTTTGAAAGCAATAGTTTAAAATTAGTTTATTGGTCATATGGGATTTGGGTGGCCAAACAATATTTGTGCAAGAGCAGGAAAAATAAATATCTTCAGTTTACAGAATGATGTATCCTGAGATGGGCTTCTGTGCTAATGTCACGGTTCCCTTGTTGTTTTTTTTTTATTCCAGACATGTCTTCTCCTACAATGAAGAAACCTGAAAAGCCTTTGTTTAGTCCTACTTCTCCCCAGGATTCTTCACCAAGACTGAGCACTTTTCCCCAGCATCATCACCCAGGAATCCCAGGAGTTGCACACAGTGGTGAGGGATGTGGAGGAGGAAGAAACACCTCCTTGTTCATTTGGTCTTTTCTCCTTTCCTACAATCAGATTTTGATGCATATTTTCAGACTCTCTTAGAGACCTAATGCCATTTATGTTACTGATGAGAGTAGAAATCGAAAAGGTTGGGGTATCCATGCAGGAAT
>NW_010193658.1:27863-29311 GCF_000695765.1 Mesitornis unicolor | reverse complement strand
TGCAAGTCACTGGAAATTATTTAGGATTAATCAGTGAACAAAATAAGCTGTAAACTGTGTGAAGAAGCTAGCAGAGAAGAAAATCCTCCTTGTCTTTCCTCCTTCCACCTACATCCTCTTTTATTATTGTTGCTATGACTAAGTTATATTTAAATACCAGAGCAGGTAGGATTTAATACACAAGAGAAGTCTAAACCATGTTCGCTATGTGACACAATGAAATGAATGCCAGTGCTTCTTTTGAATACTCTGTCTAAAGTCAGAGAGTTCTGATAAATATTTTTCAACATTTGCTTTCTGAAATCCATAGAAATTCCATAGCAAAACTTCACTTAAAGTGTGAAGGAGACACTTGAAATGTGGTGGAATGCATGTTATCTTCAGGGCTTATCAGAAATGACAGGGAAATTCCAGCAACATGGTCTGTTTAATTTTAGAGGTGAGAATGACCCTGATTCTTCAGATGAGGACACGGCCCTCAAAAGTGTCCCCTCAGCAGCTCAATATGTGTCTTTGTAAACCGCATGCGAAAGGATTCATTTCTTGAGCAGAACTCTGTGACTAGATGAATAAAACAGATTTCAAGACTCTTTCCTTTAACATGCAGTTCTGCTTTGAGAAGTTTCTGTTTTGTGATTTCTCCATTATTTTGAGATGAATGATTATTTTCCCATTAACATCCACTTGTTTTTCATTATGATAGTGAGCCTGGCCTCATTCTGCTCTCTGTAAGGTTTCCACTACCACCAGATACCCAAATACATCAGAGGTGATAGGCGAAATGGAAAGGATAGATTTCTGCTCATTTGTGGTTTTTTTGCAGAGCTACCACATGTCAGAGCAGTAACTACTATTTTATGATTAAACTGAACTAATGAGGCTGTGATTAAAATGAGCCTGTCACAAAAGAAGCTTCCACAACTATTTTCAGCCCTATAGTTACGTGTAGATCTTTATATTTGGGTTAGTGTATAATTTTATATATATGTATCTGAGTGCAGTCATAACCTGATTTGTAGATGAGCTATTTATTTGCTAGGAAACCTGACTTCTCTCTGTGTAGCCCATTCTGTCGGGGAGCAATGATTTTGAAATTTGCAAGGCTTTGATTACCAAGTACAGCAATTTTGGAACGTTCCTACTGTTGTTTTTTCTTGGGAAAGCTATGACTTGGTCCCAGCTCAAAAATAGCAAGTCATTTAAAAATTAAGTTGAAAAACCCCAAAGATTTGAGAGGTAGTTCAGAAGAGCAGTGTTGGTGTGCCTGTGCTGATACAAAGCGGAGCTATGGGCAGTTTATAAAATACCTTCCTTATAAAGACCCACTAATATAAATGAAAACACTTTATTTTGGCATTAATGCAAACACTGTCTTTTCTCTATTTCCATTGAACTCAGTACTTCCCTTTTAAATACACTGCCAAGTAGGTGCTCTCTAGATGTGTAGT
>NW_010193658.1:22677-27846 GCF_000695765.1 Mesitornis unicolor | reverse complement strand
CCAGCTGGGTGACTGGGCAGCAGCAGGACATACTGTACATTCCTTTCACTGTGAAAACATTGCTGGTTGTTCAAACATTGCATATAGTCTATAGATAGTGTGTGTTTGTAGGGTCTGGGAGGAAGGAGAATGCAAAGAAAAAGATGTATAGGGTAGATACTTTTTTGTTTGTCAGAGATATTTTTATTGGATGGATTGGTTTCCCAGGCCCTGAAATTTAATGCTCACTAGCATTTTCATGAAGGTCAGCTAATATTCATAGCATTATTGATAAGTAATTATTACCGTGTCCCCACATGAGGCAGGTAGAGTGTAGTGCAGTCACAGAACGAAAACTGTTTCTTAAGACTTGGTGACCTTACTCTCCTTTGTTGGAGTGCTGTAGATAAAAGTGTAGTATATATTTATTGAGTAAAATATTTATTTTGTTTCTTTGGGCTCTAGATGGGAAAACTGTATAATTGAAATGTCTTATATGCTGGAGATTGATTACCGTTTAAAGAAAAATGAAAAAATATGATGGCATAACTCACCAAACCAAACCAAAACACAGTATTTATGAATTTGAAACAATAGCACTTTCCATTGCCTGAGATGATGTGAAGGGAGGACATGTTAAGCTTTTCTGTAAAGATGCTATGACACAGGAGTGCAGCATAACGATTTATAACTAACTTTTTATTTTTCTTGCTGTAACACAGAGGTGAAGAATTTTAGAAGAAACAAGATGCAAAGTAATTTTTATTTTATTTTATCTTCTCCAGTCATCTCAACTAGAACTCCACCTCCACCTTCACCATTGCCATTTCCAGCACAAGCTATTCTCCCTCCTGCCCCATCTAGCTACTTCTCTCATCCAACGATCAGATATCCTCCCCACCTGAATCCTCAGGATACTCTGAAGAATTATGTACCTTCTTATGACCCGTCCAGCCCCCAGACTAGCCAGGTACTGTAAAACCATGCAAACCCTCCAAAAGAAATCCTATAAGGAATATGTGTCTTTCCAGGGGATCTAGACCGGTATCTCACTAGTTCTGCTCTCAGAGCAATCTGGGAGCTGGCATATAAGCTAGTTTTCCTGTTCAGCGTGGTCAAGTAAAGGGTAGGGGTTAGTCATATCCACTCACTGCTCCTCTGTCACGTGTAATAAAAGTACTCGTACGGAACGACACAGCAGCAGCAGCAGGGCAGGTCCAAGTACCACGTCCCTCTTGCAGGCTGGGCACCACATGGGGCTGCTAGAGATGAAGCTCCTGCTGCAGGACAGAGCAAGGAGTGTGCTGATACCTACATGCACACACATGCACATGCACATACATACAGATGTTTTTATAGACCTACAATAAAAATAAACGCTGGCAAGGTAGTGCTTGCCGTGTTTCATAGACAATTGACAATTCTTTGCACAGATGCAAAGACATTACTGCAGTGAGCACAGCATAGACCACAAAAATGGTTTTTAGTTCCTTTTGTAGAGAATGTGCTGTAACAGATGAGTTCCTGGCTGCTACACTGATTCAGACTTGTGTCTGATATGAGAAATTAACATGGTTTTCATTAGCAAAGTAATTTGTGAAGGACTGTGTGCAAAACTGCTTTCCATGATAGCATCAGTGCATTGCGTTAGCATGTGATCTGTGCAATGGGATAAACTGCAGTTGAGACTTGGTCTGTCAATACTTGGAATATTTCCAGTGTCAGTGTAATGTAATCTTTGCTGCTCAGGCTGTTGTTTACTTTTCATGCCTTGTCTGAGAGGCTCCTGTGAAGCCCTGTAGCTCGTGCTTTAGTGTGTTTTTTGAAAGAGCCCTGGGAATGTAAACTGAAGAGGCAAGAGTCAGGTGTTCCTGTTCCTAAGAGTTAGGTTCCTTTGGAAGGACTGTCTTGTCAGGGATGAAGGGATTGCTGTGACAGCGTTTTCGTTTGGGCTTTGTATTGTTTTTCACCAATAATGACAGGCCTTTCAGCATGTGTTTCAGGCACAACAGCAACAGAACTGGAGACGGAATCAAACTTTCTATGTTGAATAACAGATACAGCTGCTCTGGACTGTTCTGCAGGTCATTGTGGTATTTTGCCCATGGTCCAGCTGCATCACTGTCTACATACTTTAAAAAAAAGTTGGTTCATAAAATATAAATTTACTTTGAAGGGAGAAATCCTAAGTATGTGATTTTTGTTGGTTATGCTATTAATGCAAATTTTGGCTTTGGAATACAAATTGCTGTCTGCACATAGTTTAGAAGTCTTTCAGTGACATGTAGCGTTTTTGCTGAGACTCAGCTGGGAATGTTGCACGCAGGACCTGATTTTAATTTGTGCAAAAATTTCCATGAATAACAAAGTCTAATTAAGACATCCATTAAAAGCCCTTAACATTAATTCAGTGTGGAAAATCTTAGAGTTCTGTTGGATATTTTTTTTAAACTGGTGTCTTAATTAGGCACTATTAGGGGAAAAATTATGTAAAATAAAATCAGGCCCTTACTGTTATGCATTTCTTTAATTAGTCAGTGCTTGTTTTACTTATACTTTGATTTCTTGTATATATTAAAAGAGCAGATTAGGTGATAATCTCTCTGGATTGTTCTGTGTTCTGCTTTGTATCGTTGCTGAAAAAAATATAGCATCTAAATGAAATATCTGACTTCTCATTTAGACAGTTGACAAATGTGCTCTCTTGTGATTTTAATATCAGGGAGTACATCATTGAGGAGGAGAAGTGCTTTCAACTCTTTGCCCAACAAGAATCTTACTCTCTACCCTTATCTGCAGTTGAAAGATTAATCTTTAGATTTTAAAAGATAAAATTTTACTCTACTGTTTTTCTTCAGAGTAGTAGCAAACTGAAAACACTTCCTGTTCTTGTATTGTGGCACCATAGGGAGTAACAGGCCAAACTGGCCTCAGTTTACTACTTTTGTCACCTTTCATAACCTTTATATTAGAATAAAATTTTTCATTTCATTTGATGTTTGATTTAGTTCGTGAGAGGAGGGGACTGAGTTAAACAACAAGAAGTTGATTCCAGGCATCTGCATCAGCTATTCTCTGCAATTTGTTATCAATTACCACTGTCATTAGTGGAATCTGTTTTAAACTTTATCTTTTAAAGTTCACCTCTGAGATATGCTGTACACTAGAGCAGTTGCATGTCCAGTCAAAATATCTCTAAATAGAACAGTTGAAGGATGGCTGTATAAAAAGTAAAACAGCAAGAACAATTTTTTTGCTTAGGAAAAGAAGAAGCAGCTGTTTGTGAAGTTTCAGTGACAAAAGGGAATTGTTCTGTTACAATGGCATGCTTTGAGCCAAACCATTTTTTTTTTCTAAGTAAAACAAGAATTTTTATTTAAACAAATTTAATTATTATAAAATGTAAAATGGCATCTGTTGGAATACCACATCAAATTTAATTATACTTCCCCACCTCAAAATATACTCATTTGGATTTCAAAAAGGAGAACTATGATGATAGTTTTAATTTCAGCTTTAGAAATAGAAAGGCTGGATACTCTGACAGCATTTACCTAAAATGAACTGTTCCTCTTCAACATCTTTCAGTCATACGCTAATTTAGGTTGTTACAACAAGCAACTGAGATGCCTTGTACTCCCCGCAGCAATTTTGAGATTAATTACATTACTGCTGCACTGATTATAGTGAGACAGTCATGCTATTCAATGGAATACTTTAAGTAAAATTAGTTTAAAGATATAGAGCTCCCATAGGTTTCCACAGCGGGAAGCAGTGGGCAATTTTCTTGACATAATGCTAAATACTCCAAATTATGTGTGATGAACAGTCAGAAAGTTCAAATAGGCCCTTTGGCTGCAGACAAAAATGATTCAACAGTGGATGATCTTAAACAAAAGAGAGCTGTGGCTGTCGGTTTCATGCATATCTGCTTTTTATTCCTGTTCAATCTGGAGAATAAATAAACAAATACACTGAACAAAAATGGACCTTGTTAGGTATAGAGCTGGACTTGCCTCCAACTAGTAGCCTGAAAAGTTCCCAAGGTTTTGAGAACTGCTGTGCTTTCCACTAATTAAGTAATTCGGTTGAGCCCTTTTTATTATACTTATTTCAATGCTTTTCTTCTTAGCTAGGCACATATGCTACAGGATGAGACTGTGTGTGTGAGTATGTATCTGTATTATGGTGAGATGCTAGTCTCTCCACAGTTAAAGTGATACTGATTACCCTTCTGTAAGTTTCAGCAAAAACTAATGATTTGGTATGTGTCTAATCCACCTGTGCTTTTTATCCATCTACTGTATATTGAGGTTTTCACAAATTTTGAATGTGTATTTCCTTTTTGAGTGATTCCAGGTGGATGAATCTTTTAATCTTGCAAAACATAACTTCCTCTGTGTGTATGTACACATGTGCATGCACACACACAAATCTGTACACACCTGAAATGCATTAATAATCAAGAGTGTATGAATCAATATACAGTATCAAAATCAGATTTCCAGTGAGTCTGAACAAATCACCAAGCACAGCAACACCTGTGTGGCTGAATTCAAACCCAAAAGCTTCAAATGTAATGCCCCATCAAGTTAAATTGAAGATTTTCCTGATTAAGGTGTGGTGAATCACCGAAGAAGGGTCAGCAAGTGTGATGAAGGTAAAACAAACAGTTAAGGTGAATCCTACTGAAAAACATCCTGGCATCAGTGAGAATTTCTTTTTCTGACTGAACCCAGCAAACTGAAGTTGACAGTCTTGCAAGCCCTTTGGGTTTGGATTACGAAAGGCATAGTTTACAAGTAACTTTAAATCAAATTTTGTGATATTTTTGATGAAATATGCAGTCTTCAGTGGCATGGTAAATCTGCCTCCAGTTTGGGAAACATAAGTATTGGACACTTTTCCTCATACAATAAATATATTACACTTGTTACATACTACGGTCCAAGTGAACTGCTGTCCACATAATGACCAAAATTCCTGGGCATGTTAAAATGTACTTTGTTGCAATGTGGGCTAATTTGAAGCTTTATCTTTTTATTGGTTTTATCTGTCTGAAGACATACATATCTGAACTGCCTGAGAAGAGCTGCTTCTGGAAGCTGGTGAGGCCACTTATTTTCCTCTCCTAATTGGTTTGGGTATTCAATTTTTTGTTCAACAAAAGATAGGCATACTCTTCAGGAA
>NW_010193658.1:0-22646 GCF_000695765.1 Mesitornis unicolor | reverse complement strand
GGAATGCCAGGCAGACGCTTTGTCATTCATCAATACAGTAACTGTAGTCATTTAGCAATGAGGATGCTCTGTTTGGGCTGGTCAAAGGGTTTCCTGTCAGTTCCTGGGAGAATACTAACAGAATAAGCCAATACAAGTGATATGTGCATGTGTTTTCTTTGGTATAGCTAGCACCTTTATTTGTTGTTATTTAACAGTTTTCAGCTTTTTGGACAAGTGTTTCCTTGTAATTTTTAAGAATCTATTGCAGATTAAATATGGCAATGTGCTGTTTTTAAATGTAATTGGGGGTCAGAGAGTACTAGCTTAACTGTATCTCCTGACAAAGCCTTTAAAGATTTAATTGCAGTTGTAAATGAATGTCCTTCGCATTTAGTTTGCTCATTTCTATTATACTGTAGTTATAAGTCTCCAGAGTGCATAAAATACCATTTAATCCGAAGGTGTCTTCTGAACATTTATCTACAATGAGATTTTCTTTCCCTTGCTTGTGTAACACAGACTTACCCTGTTGTTTAGGAAAATATACAAGGAAAGCTGGCTATTTCCTTTTGCTCTATCTGTTGACAAATAATTAGGATTTTGTGAGCACACAGCTAAAGTTGTGATTCAAGACTGAGGACTCTTCATCTATAATGTGTTATGATGTCTGTGTCTGAACATGGTTTGCTGAAGCTCTGCAGTTGCTTTCAGTTTCAGCAGTGTTACATAAAGAGGAAAATGCTTTCTTGATGGATGAGACTCAGAGCTTTATGTATCAAAGTCAGCACCTTGATTTCTTTCAGAAAGTAGTACAGCAGTGATGTTATCAGCCAAGAACTGGCAACAACATGTTTTTTGTAAAGCTAATTCCTCAAGCAGACAGGTTGCCGTGTGTCACACTACCTGAAGCTTTTTTGTGGCATCTCTCAGTGAGGTCTTTATAAGATGTGCTGTAGCAATGAGTTACTCAGGTTGCAAAGGTATGGAAACTAGTGAGATTAATCTTTATGAAAAGTGGCAGGGGACACTATAAAAAGGCAAAATAAATTTCTGTTGGTACCATAGTGTCCAACAGCAGAAAGGAAATCTGTATAGCTTTTCTTTGTGTTAAACAAGTGCTTTATGGAACCCACCAGGTTCAACCTTGGGAGGAACTGTTTTACAGTACCTTCTACAGTCTCACTGGCAGTGCTTTTATACTACCATTCCCTTATGTTTAGCAGAGTCTCAAAGGCACTGTGTTATACTAAGACAGGTAGTAACTTGAGGGTATGTTTTTCACACTTTTGATGAAACTGCCTCCTGTAGCATTGAGTTGTCTTCAGTGGGAAACTAATGTGGCCACTGGATGTTTACAGGTGATGTAGCATTAGGATTCCCTAGGCAAAAGCTTTACTGAAGTAGAAGGTTAGGTTTGCATCATATAACAGCAACAAAAAAAGTGTGTGTGTGTCTGTGTGTAAGAGAGAGAGTTAGAAAAAGGGAAGATACTTCTAGTTTTTTTCACTTTTAGATTTTCTGAAACATCCATCCCAGTCTGTGGATATCACAGAGCACAGTGGCATGGACTCAGAGACAGAACTTACCAACTATGATCTCCAGGTTCATAGATGTGGTTACTAGACAACTGCTAAAACAAGGTATTTGGTAGGTAAACAGGGGATCAAAATATGGGTGATCTTCTACAGCTCCATCAAAAAAATTAATTCAATCAATGGTCTTAAAATTACATTGACACAGGGCTTTGCAGTTATATTCTTCACTGAAATTAGCCATTACAAGGGACTGGAATTGTTGATAAGCAATGAATGTTTTCCAAACACACTGAATCCAATTTGACTAAAATGCATTCTGTTTGATCAGCTGGCTATAACAAGATAACCTTACCAGGAAACACAGAGTTTCTATTGGAAAACCTGCATTTTGATATGTAAATATTGTTCTCCAAGTGTGGTGGATATCTAGAATGATGTAATTTTTATTAATCCCTGAAGTTTATTTCTTCATTACCTAACACAGTATCATATATAGCTGTATCTAGGACATGCACAGAATTAAGATGATTTCTGGCCTTTAATGATTATTTATTTGAAGAGGCTTTGTAATTCGTAGTCCAATGAAAGTTGGAACTATTTTATTTGGAATTTAAAATTATAATTACAATTATTTTGTAAAAAAAATGCTGTGCATAATTAACATCATAGTTTATGTGAACTGTTTAATACGTATGTCAAATTTTGTTGTGTTTGGATATCTCATCTGTAGATGTTAGTGCTGCCATTTCACTGAAGCATCAGTAAGATTTTTTTAATGCTGGAAGTAGTGAGCTAAATGACAAAACACTGTTCTAAAATGTAACTGAACAACTAAGGTGTAAATGTGCTGATGTTTGGGCAAATATGTGAGTATAAGTCTGAGAGGAGGTTGACTAATTACTGATTGTAAATATCTTAGTAAAATCACAGCAGGAAAAACAGGAATAGTGAATTCTGATTTTAAGAAATACTGTATTCATATCTGTTCTAAGTTTTTGTTCAGACTTCAGAACTGAGGATTAATTGAAATTGTGTGTAGTGCATACAATCAGGTATTAACAGTCTAACAATCTGAGTTATGCTACAGTTATGAGAGTGAATACGACTCATCTGTGACTTTGGGCACATGAATGGATTAATCTGTGGCAATTCAAGATAGTGTGAGTTAAAAAGCTAGAAAATGTAACACAGATCTGAAAATCAAAGTAGCCTCCAATCCAACAACAGAAAAATGGATATGTGCATAAATTAGGGCTAAATTTGCCAGGCCTTCATTGCGTTTGCTTCTTTCCTTCTCCCATTTTCAAATGCACAGCTTGTTTATCTAACACAGCTGCCTCCATGCAGTTTGCTTGAGGTTTATGCCTCAGGCATCATCTCTCTGTTTGTGAATCCATCACACAGACATATTGATGCCCTAGTTGATGGTAACAGTTGATTTTTCACCTGTAATGCATTTGTCTGTAAGAATCTCTTCAGGGAGATTTGGAATTAGAACTTAGAACTTGTTTTGAATAAGGCCATAATTAATTTGTATTAAATGGTGCACTATAAATATTTGTACTTGTAATTCAAGTGGATACTGTCTAAATAAATAGGTAGTTGCCATGCTTAAATATCTTTTGAGATAACTGCAGAAGTTGAAAGAAATACAGGTCACAGAAGCTATTTCTAGCCAGTTTTCAGTAAGATTATGAATCGACACCTTCAAAGGGCTATTTCTCGTCAGATAGAATTACACTTACTGAAATAATAAGTTTTCCCTTCTCTTACTTCAAAGGTTTTAATTTTATGTCTAGAGGTTGCAGTCCTCAGTTTCATTCTATTGTGCCTGTACTCAGTTTTACATGTAGGACAGATATGGAACAATGCCTACTATTTAAGAAGACATTAAAAAAGGAAAAGAAATAGAAGTTTAGACACTTGGGTTGGAGAAGAGGGTCACAAACCACATCCACTAAAAGCACTAGCAAAATCCCCATGGATTTCAACAAGGCCAGGATTTCACCCTCAATTTAGATGAAGTGGGGTGCTGTACTGCACTACTGCTTTGCATTGCACAGGGAAAAACATGGTTTACAGAAGAATGGGTTATAAGTATATTGTTTTTCTTATAACTCAACAAGGAAAGGGTTTGCTCATTTGGACCCCATGCACAAGGGCTAAGCTGTGAACATTCCTGTTGACCAGGATCACTAGGAAACAATAGAAGGTGATAAATTGATGTAAATTTTCCTGGTCTCCAGCTGTGTCCTAACTCTTAAGTCTGTCTTTGGAGACAAAGCTGCTTTTAGAAGCTGATGACACTGGCTGTTTTAATGCATAAACTCCCTGGAATCTTCAGTATTACTTTTTAATAAAAGTTGGTCATTTTGGTAAGGGATTCTCGGTTCTTTTTGTGATATGTTAGCACACCACATGAGCTAAGGCTCCTAAGGTAGTCCTGTGGTCTCAGGTCATTGACTCCACCTAGGAGCTACCAGACACAACTGAGAAGTGATGGTCTCTCCAAGCAGGCTGTATGGATAGCTGGGCTGCCAGGGCAGGAGAGGGGGCACGCATCTGCAGCAGGCGCCCCAGAAACATGCCGAAAATCCACTCCAGCAGAGCAAGCAGCTCTTACTGACAAGACTTCTGATGTTTTAGAGAAAAGTTTATCCTAAGGCCCACCTATATTTCTGACAGTTTTTCCCACAAATGCTTCAGACTGTGTCATGGCTTCCTTACCTATGATGAGCCAGTTTTATTGCAACATTAAGATGTCTGGAGTTGAACTTTGTATCAGCAAGTGAGAAACTTGCCTCTAAGTTCTGGAGTATCTTGGATCATTTGTATGGGTAATTTAATTTAGGGAACTCGGAGATTTTCTAAATTTATCTTAGTTAAAATTTTGATTTTGTTCTAAGGCAGGTGGAGTCAGATTTCTGGTCACCAAAACACTTAGTTTTGGAGGCTGGCAGGCCTTGAAAACAGAGCACACAAAACAAGATTCCCTAAACCACTTAGATAGACCTCAAAGGAAGTGGACTTTTTGACACATACTTAATATATGACTGCTGTAATATAATGATGTAAATTGTATTATTGAGGAAAGGCCTCTGTAATTACTGAGTTCCCCACTTATGACCCGTTTGTCATGTAAGCATGCACACAAATGCTCAGTAAACTTTGAGGCCATGTTAGTCTCTAAAATTGTCTGGTATATATTCTGCCACATCTAATTTTCATTTCAAGTACACATAATAAGGGAGAGCTATCTAACTGTCAAGTTTCACCTAGTGAGTAAAACTTTATGTAGCAAGCCAGTTATTTGGGGAAATTGTGTTATTTGTGAAAGTATTGTCATTTGTTTGAATCAGTGCTGTTTTGTTATTTTGAAGCTACTTTGACTGCTGATACTTATTCCCATTACTAAACTCCTACTAGTAACTTCTCAGATTACGCATCAAGGAACATGAATGAAAAAGTGGTAAATACCACCCAATTTCTATATTTGCAAGATCTTGGGATTCCATGACTCTTCTGTCCCCACTCCCACTCCAGCATCCCCCAAACATACAGTTATGTCTAGGGAGTGATTTTTTAATTTAGAGGGGTAGTTTGTTGGACACTTATCAGTGTACATTTTTATTGGTATTTTTCATTGTAATGCTTGTGATTTTAGAGAGAGTAAGTCTACTGAATGCTTGATGTTCCTATGAGAACAAGACTGCTCTTCATTTGCTCTTCTATTTTCTAGAGTTTTCTTCTAACTTGGTTTTAAATGTCCTAAAGAACGAGTCTCTCTCTTGCGGGCATTTGCAAAGTCCAGTAGATCATACTGCCAGGAAGTTTCTCTTGCTATTAATTTTAAATTTTCTTCCTATCAATTTAATTCCA
The DNA here is from genome assembly GCF_000695765.1 of Mesitornis unicolor. Classification (NCBI taxonomy): domain Eukaryota; kingdom Metazoa; phylum Chordata; class Aves; order Mesitornithiformes; family Mesitornithidae; genus Mesitornis; species Mesitornis unicolor. The sequence continues at coordinate 17,250 of NW_010193658.1, read as the reverse complement.
TTACACTGAATTTATACTTCCAGTACTTTCCAAATAATTCCTTCCTCTTCTATGTGCTTATACTCTGCACATACTTGCACATACTGTCTCAGCCCAGTTAGTTTGTTACTATAGTTATGCTTACCTCTTTTAACCTGTGCTCTATCAGTTGACTCAGGTTCTTTAACAGTCCATTTTTTTTACCCTGAGTTATCTCAGATTTGCAAGATCCTTCTGATGATAAGATTCCTACTAGTTTTTGCTTTGTATGGCTGTATTTTAAAACATCTACAGTTCACAGAACACATACTCAGTTTGAGACTAAAGTTATCAGTCACTGTTGAAAAAACTACAACTTGTTAATTTTTACTGCAAGTTATTTACCGTTGGAGTATTTGCAGTCACTCAGTATGTCTAACACATGTTTAAGCATTGGATAAACATATACATTTACCAGTGCACATTGCCAAATTCAGATGTGCCTATACGAAGAAAGCATATTACCTTGATGTCCTGTACTTAAGGTCATATGCAGACTGCCTCTTCTATCTATGAAAGAAGTGTCTTTGTTTATTATGGTCTTGACTTGCAGAGTTCCCATTATTAAACACTTCTGTGTTTTTGGTAGTTGACTTTTAGCCAGATGTTATGACACGTACATTATAGGGCATCGTATCCTAACCCTGTCCCCCATTTCCAAACATGTGATTTATTAGTTAGCTTTCCAGTGTGCATAATCTCTGTGGACAACTGTGGTCAAGTTTTGGTTATGCTCCAAGCCAGAGTGGTATGGCATGTGAAAACAGAGGTTTTGCATAATTCATTTACTCTTAATACTTTCTACATTAGGGCCTATGCCTGGTCAGCTTAATCCTGCTATCATGGGATTTACTGTGGTTCACAGCCACTGCATGAAAAGCGAATATATTTTGAAAGAATCTGGTGTACGCAGCATACAGAAAGAAAGAAAGCTTACCAAAACATGCTGCTATTTAGGCATGTACTGTCTATCTGCCTGCTGAAAATATCACACAGGAATTCTTGGCTTTGTTAGAACGGCACACTGCAGCACCCAGATACTGTGGTGATGGGCATTCTGGAAAGCCCTGAGATAGGTGGGTAGGTTCATTAAAGACAATGTGTATGTTTCACAAGGCATTCTTTTGGTTTTGTTTTGTAGCCTAACAGCAGTGGTCAAGTAGTAGGGAAATTGCCTGGGCATTTTACTCCAGTTTTGGCACCCTCTCCCCATCACAGTGCGGTGCGACCTGTGACCCTGAACATGACAGATACTAAGCCCATCACTACATCCACTGAAGGTGAGGCATCTTCACCTACAGCAACCAGTAAGTATTTCTTTAGGAAACAAAAAATGTCCATCAAAGATTCAATATGATTTCAAATGAAGGCCAGAAAAAGGTGCCTTTTCCTACTATTTGACCAAGTGGATGTTCATCATTTTACATGGAGAGCAAATGTGATCCTACTGCAAAGCTTTTCCTCTGCGTATTTCAAACAATGCATCATGTTACATGAACCAAAGTTTGTGACATGGGAACCAAAATGAAAGGGAAAAACCTGCCTATTTGACCACTATTCAAGGAAAAGAAAACATGGTTGTTCATCTAAGGTGGACGTTCTTAAGACATTGAGAAACACACCCAGACAGCAAGGTTTTACAATGACCTACAGATGGAATTCCAAACACAGATTGGATAATTTGCTCCTCAATGAGCTTTCCTATAGAAATCAAGCCTTGATATAACACATACTGAATCCGAGCTATGACAACTGCATGTTGATATAGGGTGTGTCATTTATAGCAAAAACAACTGATGTGGCAAAAGAATAGTCCAATTCCTTGTCATTGCTGCAATGGATGGTAGATCCACTGCTCTTTTTTTAAAAAAACAAACAAACAACCCAACTCAAACCCTAACATTTTAAGCTCTTGATTGCTATATAGGACCATACTATTTATCCTATTATCTTCAATGGAATTGCAGTTTTGGAAATAAGAGTTGTGTTACAATGTATAGAGTAATTTCTTCTCTTCCAAACACTCATCTTATGCTTAGTGATGCAGAATGTTGCTTTTTAACTACTTTCTGCATTTCTGCTGTCTTCTGAACTTTTATTTGGACTTGAGATGGCCAGTGTTACCAGTGTGTATCGGAGTGGTGAAGATTTTTAAGAGACACTTCTTTGGAAGAAAACTTACCAGTTTTTAAAAATATTAATATCTTTGGGGTTACATTAAAATTACTTACTTTAGACCTATTTAGTATTCAAACTGTGAATCCAGTCCATAACTTTTGGTCTGCCATTAATGAAGATCATAAACTGTATGTTTCTTAGCTGTTATACTACTGTAAATATCTTCATTAAAATGTGAAGCAGAGATGAGACTCAAATGCATAGGAGTGGCTGAGATGTAAAAGTAGAAGACCGGTTACGCCTTTATTATAAAAGGATAGTAGTAACTTTTGGACAAAGTATCGTTTAAGTATAAACAAATAATTATATGAATAGATTTATGGAAGAATTTTAGCAGTTCTTTTAGTATTGCAGAAGTTTTGTTAGAGGTGATAGAGTGTATGTGTATCCTTCCTGGTGGTTTGTGGTACAGTTCATGCACCTTTTAAAAAGAGATAGTTTTAGCAGCAGACAAGAAGTTGTTGCTCTAAATTTCTGGTCCAGAGTAGAAAACAGAGAACTGAGTTCCTGTATAGTTTCAAATATTCATGGTTTCATTCTGCTTCCTGTTTGACATAATTTTGTCTGGCCTAAATAGCTGTCTCAGATAAGGTCAGGGTTTTCAATACAAAGAGCAAAAAGAACAAATACAATGTCAGAACTGCATTGGAATGTTTTTTGGTAATCTGACCTTATAATTCATCCTTACCAGAAAACAAACGTGATCTGTTCATTGTAGTACTACTAAGGGAAATTTTTGGACTATGTTTTCAAATGAAGTTTGCACCCAGTTTCTCATGTGATTTATTGGAATTTGGTTACCTGATTCCTGTGAATTTTAGAACATCTTGGCTTAGATATTTGAAATAAGGACTCCTTATGTTTCCATTTCCTGCTCTTGCTTAAAGATCCAATGTCTGTCACTATAGCATGTAAATAAAATAAAAAACCCCTATGTACAAATTTTATTTGAATGTTCTATTTCTACGCATGAGGTAGAGTATAAATGCTACATGTCCAGAGTGTTACATTATTCAGAGCAGTGCATTAGTCTGTCTGCTTGGTAAAGCCTTTTGAAACTGGATTGGTAACTGTAAGAGAAAAAAAGGTGAAGGAACAGAGCTTGTTGATGCAGAAAATCACAAAAAATGAGGGATCAAGTCCTGCTAATACATAAATTATATATTAATACATCTAAACTGTATTATCAGTCATAATAGACCTGCCACACAGACTGCTGTTGCTAACTTCATGGGAAAATCAAGACCAAATATATTTTAAGGCATAGTATTACTTTTATTTGCAATAACAAATTGATTGGTTCAAAATATATATAGACATATATATATAAAACATATGCTTGGCCAACAAGTTATCATTATTGTTCAGTCTGTTAAGAATAAAATGGCAAACGATTAGCACTGCTTTCCATTCTGAAATGCAGTAGCAGAATTGTTTTAAATGAGAAAGAACAGCAGGCTTTGATGATATTTAGGGTACCCTGTAGCCTTCACCATAATTTTGTTCTAATAATTAATTAATTTTTATGACAGTTTTTCAGTAAATCATGTTTACAGTATAAAGTATATTTTTTTAATTTAATGGATTTAATTGGTTTGTATTTGTTGTGTGACTTTAATACTACGTGGCCAATTCAGTACGTACTCCCATCTAGATCCTCACTGGCATCCTTGTATATGTCTGTTTGATTTTAGTAGTTTTGCTTTGCCTGCCAGCAGGTTTCCAGGCTGTGATGTTACAAGTTGCAGTGTGGACCTCTTCATACTGGGGAGTAGAGTGAGACCACCTACCTTATTTCATAATTGCCACAAAAATCCATGAGCGGACTATGGTTTTTAGGGATTACTGGCAAAGACTAGACAGGAATGTTACCTACAGGTGAAGGATATATATCCTGTAACTAATGTCAGCAGCATCTACTATTATCTTTCTCCTCAGAAATTTATTTCCTTAATCTTCTATAGCAGACAGTGAGAGACTTCCTTAAATTGTCCCCCTGGGAATATGTTGTTTCCTGATGCATATAGAGGTTGAATATTTAATATTTAATATTATATTGTATAGTAAAAATTAACTCCCTTCTCATGAAAATACTAATCAGATTACATCCTGTTTCCAAAGGCCTGTAAAGATTCATTTCACTCCACATAGGTAAACTGAACTTTTTATTCCAGTTTTTGTTGTTCTTTTACAGTTTTGTGGTGGACCTTCACAGCAGTAAGAATAAGCGTGCAATAATATTTTCTCTCAACATTGTAATATCAGTGATTTCACTGGTGCCTTAGATTGGTGTAATAGAAATGAGAATCAGGCTTCTGATTCCTTCCAATACATACCTTATTTAATCACTTAAAAAATAAATATACATTAATCAGAGGAAATTATATTTAACAAGATACATCATGATGATTTAGACATGCAGCTTCCATTGAAGTTTATAGGTATTTATTCATGCCTTTTCAAACTTGGTCCAATTATTCTTTTGCATTCTATTAAAGTTTAAATAAAGGAAAAACACAGACACATCCTATTTACTGCAAAATCATGACTCTGGATCGCTCGTATTTGTACTATACCTGCACAGGCTAATAGTAATGATAGGTTGGTATTTTTATCAATCTGTTTTGTTCTTCCTTAATCAGCCTACACAGCCTCAGGCACATCCCAGGCCAGTCGATATGTGGGACTAAGCCCAAGAGACCCATCCTTCCTACACCAGCAACAGGTGGGCAAGTTTCACATAGGTGTAATGATATAGAGAAGCTTTTGTGATGTTACCTTCCTACATGCTGCCACTGTTATGTTGGATTAGACTGGGATCCTAAGGGTTTCAGTATTTGTCATCTGAAGATGAAGGTTATTCAAAACAAAACTGAATCCTTTAAGAAACATCAGTTTAGCATATGCCATTCTTAGATTTGTGCCATCTTAAGGAACTTCTCATAGTATTTCTTTCAATTACTTTCTTTTTCAAGAGCTCATACATGTAATCTTTAATAGGATTTTAGGAAAAAGAATGAAGTGTATAAGGAACAAATACAAATTTAAAGTAAAATTTCCAAAGCAAAAAGTCCAAGTTATTATTGTCAAGCTATTGTGTTTTTTTCCTCCAAGATATTTAAGCCTACATTTCTTCATTTTAGTTCTAGAAGATGATCTGCAACATCAAATTCTCAATGCAACACATCATTCCTAGTTTAATAGGTTTAAATTGGTCTGCTGATTTCAAATGCGATAAATCCACTTTTTTTTGTTCTAGTTTCTTACATAATTTATATTTCAAGTAGCATTTTAAATTTCACATCTCATTAATGCTGTAAATTTAATGCAAATGAAGTGTTTACCCAAACTGTGAAAGTATACAGCTGAGATTAATGATGGTTTACAAACAAATTAGCTGCAGTCTGTAGCAAGGCCATACATAAACGGAAATGCTACGTTGCTAGTAACAGGAATTCACACCTTTTGGAACTTTAGCATATTTTATGACGTGTGTATGGGTTCTTCTTAGATCTTAACAGTAGAGGACTTTGAAATTAACAGCATGTAAAATGTTATAAGGAAAATGCTATGAGGAAAAAAGCTGAATGTGGCTTGAAATGAAATGAAAAGAGCTGTTAAATAGTCCTTGGTATTTATTGTACTGTATTTTTTTTGTCAGGCTTGAGTTCCTGTCAGCAGTTGTTACACGTCTGTTTCATTTTTCAGTAAAACTTACCTGTTCTGTGTTTGCTGAGATACAGCTGAAGTGTGCTTCCTCTGGAAAACTCTATCCCTACGCACTCCCAGGGCAAGGTGGCACCATGTCCATTTTAAAGGTCACCACATGCAGAGTTCAGAGAAAATCACAAAGATGATCATTTATTCAAGATAGTTGATGCTTTGCCAACTGTTTTTTTTAACCAGTGAGACCTAACTGGAAACATCTGTACACTTTTATGAAAATACCAAGTGAGAATTAGTGGTGTTGCCAACCATTCATTTTTCAGTAAATTTTCTGGTGTATTGCTTTTCTTTAACATCTCGAAGAATGCTGTATTATGAAATGTGTTATAATTACTATATCATGGTTATATTAAAAAGATACACAGTATATGTTTATTGTATTTTAAAACACACACGCTCTTTTTAAACACAATGCATGTAATTGGATTTCTTTTCATTTGAAGTTTTACACAGTTGCTTTTGAAAAGTATTTGACATCCAGTTAATCTGGAGATGTGCAATATATTTTTTTTTCACTGCATGTTTTTAGACACAGTTATTTTCTGCAAATTTGCTATGGCTTAAGCCCACACCACCTTCTTCCAAGTTCACTGAAAGAGTTACAAACCTCTTGCCACGTGCCAGAAGGTAGTGGCAGCACACTTAATATTCTCTTGACTGAATGTATGACATGTAAATTATATATTGGTTATTTCATGCATCTTCTAGATATTTTTATCTTTGTATAGATGGAAATAAATTTGGAGATTTCAATAATGTCATAGGAACATAAAAGTGAGAGAGATCTCAACAGTCATCACAGTCTTTGTTGTTTACACGCACTGTGTCTTATACTCCCTCTCATGGTAAAACGTGGTCAGATGGCTTAGGGGAAAGGAGAAAATAAATTAGATCTCACTTCATAAACAGAAAAATTCTTCAATGCCACTGGGTGAAGCCAATGATTTCCCTTCTAAAGTATATTGCTTCATAGTCTTGTTATATTAATTCAAGAGCATCAGTTGGTGACCAGTGAGCCATACAGTAAATTTAAAAATTGTGTCATGGTTTCATCTTTGCTGTGAATTCTCTATTCTTTTCTAATTTGTGCAACGTGTGTGCCTGCCTGAGTGTGTTTGCAGGGGGCGTATGTGTGGATGCTTACACATATAAGTATGTGAAAAATTAGGGAATAATATATGCTGGTGAAACCATTTGCGAAAACAGAGTACTTTAGGAATAAAGCTTTTTCAGATGGATAAATATGAATATATGTGTGTGTATATATAAGTTTCTAATTAATTAATTACCTTCACTCACTTAAATCCTAAAGGCATGTCTGAGATGACAGTGCCACATATGTTTATTACCCAGAAAGTAAGGCAGAGGACTGAGATTGTCTAAACAACTTTAATAGAGCAAAGGTTATCCTTTGGTAAGGCAGGAATGAGATTGATTTACTTGTTTTTTCATTATTTTACAACAATTTAAAAGAAAGCACTCTTCTTGTGTCAGATTTTAAATGCATTTGGTTTAAAGCAGCCCATGATGAATGAAGAGAAAAATCAAGGGGTACATGAAATAAAGGCAATCAATCATTTTGTATTAGTAGAGAGAAATTCTAAATTAGAAAGCCAATGGTTTTAGTTCCAGAGAGGTCTTTTAAACATTCACCATAACCTGTAATGCACATTGACCCCTCAAGAATAAATATTGTCACTGGTACATTTTTTACTTCATTGGAGGAGTCTTGATGAAGATTTATTCTCTCTGGTTATGAGAAATATTGGCATGTACCACTGAGTACTTTCTGTGGTTGTTAAAAAGAACCATAATTTAAAAGTTGCACATGTATTTTGCAACATGCACTTCCATGGAGTCTTTTGACAAAGTGATAGTTTGCTAGAGCTTCCAGTAAACAATTTGTAGCACAATCTACCTGGTATACTCACATTTTGATGTGAAGCACTGAATACAACTTTGAAAGACAGTGCATAATAACACCAATGGGAGAATTTATTTGCTTTTACTGATCTGGATACTGTGAAAAATATGCTGTTACATGTATTACTTAGCATACTGTGCTGATAGTTAGGAAGACAAAGTTCTAATGACGAATTATAACTATGCAGTCCACTTTCTACTGAGATTGCTGGGGGGGGTCTTCCTGTTATCTGTCTTGAAATGTCGGGTTTTTCTATTCTGTGACATGAATAGTTGCAAAACATATCTCTTGCTTCAGAGGCACTAGAGGGTCACATGTATCTTAGACTTCTGTTGTAAAAAAGTCATGTCACCCACCTCCCCAACTGTCTATTACAAATTGTTAATGACCACTTGGTTTGCTTTTCTTGATTCAGCATCGACTTCTGAAAGTTGTTAAGTATTGTTAATGTAACTGCAGGGAGGGCACCATAGGAAGGAACAAGGGAAGTGATAAGAGCTAGTACCTAAGTGAGAGAATTCTTCTTAATTTTACTATTGATGGTTGATGGGATTATTTTATGAAATCAAATCTAGTACTCGGTGCACATCATCTGTGCTGAGAAACCCCTTAAATGTATTGTGCATAAAAGAAAGGTTGGATAATCTTCACTATTATATGCGAGCACTTTTATTCTCCTCCTTTGATTTGAGTCTACTGAAGATTTGTGGTTTCTAAGCCTAGACTAGGGGTAAAAGCAACAAACTGAGGAAACACAGCCAAATTCAAATCAAATTCAATCTTCTACAAGTGAGCACAGTCTCTTGCAGGATTCTAGTTGTGTCTCAATTCTTCTAGCTAAATAATTTCAATTGAGATATCATTAGTTCAGTAACAAAGCTTTAATGATCAGAATTTTCATGACTATATGATTACTTTTCTGTAGCCTCCTTATGTTACTGTTCTCAACTTCATGAATTCATTATGTTCTTGAAATGACAGACACTTAGAGACAGGTTGATGTTGTTTCTGACTATAAAGCTAGAATGTTGCCAGAAATACCAGTCATGTACTTTACCTGTTAAAACGATATAAAAAGATAGATCAATGGATGGATGGATGGACGGATGGATAGATAGGCATTTGTATTTATTGCAGATACAGATTAATTGTTTCATAGATAATCAGATTTCTGTTGGCATGAATGAAATAACTGACGGTTTTTCTATCGTGGCTATTTTGTTATTTTTAATGCATCTTGGAGTCTTGTATACGTGATTCAATTTTTAATTAGAAAATATAATTAAACAGGATAGCTGTTGAAGTCTGTGAAGACAAAAACCTCTAGCACTTTCCTATCTGTTACAGTAAACTATGCTAACTAATGCTAGCCCAATTACAGAGGGGCTAGTGAACTCTTCCAGTCTTGGCACTGATAAATACAATGGCATGATTTTCACTAGAGCTTGGACTTTCTGGGTGTGGTGTGTGGTATGCATGGTTTTCATCCAGCTTTGACATTTATGACTGAGAAATTTGCCAGATACATAGTAATAAGAAGCACTTCAGGTCTCTAAAATGCAAAATCAGAAAATCTGTAGATAACTTTTTATTTCCTACACACCAGGCTGCCCTGCTTCTGTGGTAGGAAGTTGTTCTTACCAGATGCATCCTTTAGTTATTGAATAATCAAGTTCAAAATGCAGTTATCTTCATAGTATTCATCATGGAAATTGTAAATGTAAATGTCCACTGAACACATAGTATTTGTTTGAAAAGTGTTTTGGGTGGATGTTGCTTTTGCTTTCAGTAGAAGGCTGAAAGAAGAACACAAGTGGGCTCTTTAAACAGAACTTCTCAGTAAGGCCAGGAAACAGGTTATCAACACTTAGGCTGTTCTTATTGTGTTCCTTATCATAATTGACAGTTTGACGTAAAACTGTGTCACGTGCCTACCAGGGAGGTATGTAGATGGATAAGAGGTCACCTTTTACATATGCTTGCTGGAAAGGAAACACATTTAAAGGAAGTTTCAGTCAAAACAATGACAATATGCAAATATTAAGTTTTATGGGCTTTTCTCAACTAACAGAAGCTATAGCACTTTCTAAAATACCTATCTACTTTCACTAGCAATCACATAAGCTTAAAATGAATGTTAATCTTAGCTACTCTTTAAATAGAAGAATACAAAATCTGCTTAAATTATAACCCATAAAAATTTTTCAGACTATGATTATAGATTGAGATGTTGACTATGAGTTTTTAATGTATGAAGGATTTGCATACTTAAAACTCTGCAGGATGGTTGTGCTTGAAAGGTGCCTAGTTTAAACTGAAAGAGCAGCTATAGTGAAATCTAGCTCTTGTGTAGAACTTCACCTCAGTACATCTCACAGCACTGGAAAGTGCAGACCAAAATGGTTTTCCTGGCATTTTACAGAGGGCAGAAGAGGAGCAGGGAGGTGGATGATTTTCAGACAGGTGAAAGAGTTAGAAGAAGGACTCAGTCTACTGCTCTGCTTCTGCCTGGGCCTATGGTCTCTTTCCATGACACAGTTGAGGCGGGTGAGGGAGTTGCACTGGATCCTTGGAGAAACACTTGCAGTGGGCTTTGTGCTCTCTGCTACTTGATGAGTGTAGCAGTGAGGATGTACTGCAGGGATGAGGGACTGTGACAGCATCATGTGTCAGGGAATGGCTTGGCTGCCTGTGAGGTTTCCCCATCTGCTGCAAGGCTAGGCATCCTTTGCCACTTCAGAATACAGACCCTTGCTCTTTTTCTGTGTGGTTAGGTGAGAGATAAATTAAAAAATCATTGATAATGTTTCGTGAATGGAAGGTGTTATTCAAGTGCAGTTCATGTGGCTTGCTTTGCTGAGAATGACAAAGATGTGGAATTGAAGAGCATGCCTGTCCAAGAGTCTTCTAGCAAAGACACTTTACCATGTTACATGCCAAATCAGGTCATTTATTTTTCATTCATAGCGTTTTTTTGAACAAGATAGTAATGTATTTCAGCATTTATTAGAAGTCTCATAAGAACTATTTCTTAAGTTTCTCTACTGAGGAATTTAAGCTTTCTCAAGTATACTTCAAGGAGTTTCCTGCCTCTCCTTTTCACATGTCCTGCAGAGAAACTCTTTTAGGTGGCTTACTGGGGGTGAGAGTGAATGTGCTTTCTCATCTTCAGCTACCACTGTGGCATGATTTTAGAGGTCACTTAACCTACTCTGAGGATTATAACTAGCCAGATAGCTTTCAGCATGACTCCAGACAACATATAGAGCTTCAAACACTGTGCCCTACATCCTTCCAAAGCTCAGTACTCATGTCAGGTCTGTGTCTCCAGGCTCTTCCTACTGGGCTGTCTGGACATCCTGCAAGGGCAGCATTCCCGCTGCTGCTGTTAACAGACTTTTCTTCCATCAGATGGAGCCAGGGCACATAAAGCTCTGTTAAGCTTCTCCAACCTTTTACCCAGAAAGCACTCAACACACATCAGGGATGTAGATGCAGACTTTGAAAATGATATTTCTACATATTTTTGAAAGTATATTTCTAAATCTCAGACATCCTGATCTCTAAGCAGGAGTGATTTAGGAGAGGAAATTTTACGTGAGGGAGAAAAAACACCAACATTTTCCTGGCAGGTTAGTTTTTAAAGACAACATGGAACCTATGTAAGTCTGATGAGGAGTGTGGAACAATAGTTTTTAACATTGGGAAGGTGGTTTTCAGCACAGCTGATACAGTGCTGAGCTTATCAGAGAGCTTGTTGTCATACAGACCTGCAGTTCTGTATCAGTATCAGTACCCCAAGTATGGTATAGTTGGTGCAATGAATAGCACTACAGTTCACACTAAGTTTAAGTTTAAGTCTGGTGTAGCACAAATCTTCATATTCATGCATATATGTGTCTACAGTACATATACATAAAACGCACATGCCCCATTATTACCATTACAGTATTTAGATTTATATGCATTTAGTGTGTGACTATGCTTATATGCATTATATGTGTGACTGTATATAGTAGGAAGTATGCTAACATTCATTAAATAGGTTTGAAAAGCTCTTTTTTGAGCTTTCTTAATGATAAATTTAACACATTACCTATACATGTGGAAAGTTCATACAAACTGTAGGAAGAATATTTAGTAGAGAAAGCTGATTTATTAAAATGTCATCAGTTCCTTACTGTTTTAGCCAAACAACAAATACAGTCAAGTTCTATAGCAAGTCAAGTGCTTGCCAGATTTTTCAGCTAGACCTAAATGCATAATATAATTTGGTAACTAAGTTTGTGATTTCTGTATTTTTTATTTTTCTCATCAGCCAAAGGACTTTTATTCATAGATTTTATATTTTCTGAAAGAAGAAAAGAGTGGGGGGGGGCTTAACTTTTCAGTCTTGTGTTTCAGCTGGAAGTGAGTTTTTATAGTTAACTTACCAAGCTTCAAAATATGCATCTGTAATGAAGATGACATTCTTAAGGATTATAGCAGAAATACATTTACTGTACATCAAGTAACTAAGCTGACATATTTTACCATTACTTCAATATTAGAATCAGGTTTACAGTACTGTTGTGTATATTGACTAAATCAAATATTTACTTACCCCCCTTTTAAACATGCTTAATGTATTATTTGCAGTTACGTCTAGCAAACTTTTTGACTGCATGTTTCCTTTTCTGGTTAATTTCATGTGGTTTAGTCATGCTTTTAATGGCCTTTAGAAGGTCCCTTGGAGTTTTTTAGATAACAAACAAAAAACAATCCCTATGAAAACATCAGAGACTAACATTTTCATTTCTCAGACCTTAACAGCAGGAAGCTTACGAGTCTAACAGCCAGACAAGGTCAGATTTGCAATATTGTCTTGTCCTCAGCGTTTGTATTTTTCAGGAAAAGACTGCAATTAATTGTATCCTGTGAAAATAGTTTATTGTAGTTTGTTTGCTGTAGCCTGTGCTATCTAAAGACTGTGAATACAGATAGAGAAAACTAAAATGCATTGAATGCAATTAAACTCAGCAATGACATTATCTTCAATTTGAAGTGCTATGTAATATATAATGGTAAAACAACTTATATACAGCTTGACTATACAGAGGTTAAAATGTATGTTTTCTTCGTAAGCCAGATAAGTTAACTTTCTTACACATAAAAATAAACAGTATATAATTTCAATAAATCTGCTAACACTATAGGACAGCTGTTAAATAAACAGAACCATACAGGGTTGCCTGAAAAATCCATGAAGGCAGAACTGATGATTTGAGGCTCTGGGAAGAATTTGTTTCAGCTAACAGTCCTCATTATACTAAAATACAAGAAAGTATTTTAAATGTGATTATTCTGAGTCTGAAGCAAGATTAGGTTGTTTTATCACTTCTTGCTAAATAATACCACTTTCAGTAACACTAGATTAATAAACTTTGATTACAGAATACCATTACCCTTCTTAAATAGTGAGATAAGGACATACAGTTTGTTTAATTTGGGCAAATTTTCTATAAATTGCATGTCTTCTATGTTTCACAAAATGCATGCTACAAGATATTGATTGTATGTGACTTAATACACATTATATAGTGCATTGCTTAGAGAAAATAGCATTTTTATTTCCTTTCTTAAAGTATCTTGCTATTGAATATTAACATTTCCTTTTATTTCAGCTCAGTTGGTAATCTAATAATGGCTAATTGTTATGTGCTAAATACTAGTTACTCTTTTATGCCTTATTAATAAAGGAGCATATTAAAAAAGCATTATCTTAAGCAAATCTATAGGCCTTTATTTCTCAGAATAAGTTATTTTTCTTTGTTCATTTGTTTTATTTTTTTATAGTTACTTCTTGGGAAAGTAAGGCTTTTTCCATGTACAGTGCTAGTTTGCATGTATTCATTTAAATACTAAAGACTGTAGTACTGCTCGATCCATATCTGACTGCTAGGTTTCAATTGACAGCTGAGACTTTGTGACTGGACCATGAACCAAAACGGCAGGCATTTATACCCCAGTGCCAGTGAGGATACATTGGGAATTACTTGGCAAAGGTAACATTTTAATTATTTCCACCCCCTACACCACCTCTAAAAAAGTTGCATTGAGCTACAGTATCTGTTTTAGCTGGACTCAGAGGAATATGGGACAGCATTTGATCAAAACACTTGTGTAACGTTTCTCCCATTCACATTCAGGTTATCTTTAGTGAAAGCTGAATTTAGAAACTATCTTAATTAAGCACCTGGAATGACAGTGCTAGCCGACAAATGCAAAGGGTTTGTAAATTTAAGGGAATACTGATCTTAAGGCTCTAAAAATGAAACTGTCATTTGCAGAGTTAAACATCACATTTTGTGGGGCTTAGTGGTTAACAAAAAGAAAATATTGCTGTTAGAGTTATAGATGAGTAGAATAATAAATGTCTGAGGTGGTGGTGGTTTTTGACAATGAATAACCATACTAGTCATAGATACTTTTCTGACTAATAAGTTGGTGTAGACTTACGTCACTAACATGTACTTGAAGGTAAGATATAAATAATCTTATTTCTCCACTAAACAGAATAATTAGGAATTATTTACACAGAAAAGAGGTTTTTTTTGTGTGGGAAAAAAACCAACCAAACATTAACCTTTAGTACATTAATAAATTACTCATTATTATCTTTTACATCTCTTGCTATATAATGAATTATGGTAACAGTAGAAGTGTGTGTCTCTAAATAGGTGTTTAAACAAATAATTATAATTGTGATACATCGGTTTTTCACCTCTTTTATGTGCAGGATTATCTGCAACACTCAGCATTTACTGGGGTTGCATATGTAAAGCCTGTGGGTTGGGAGTCTGTTAGGTGAAGTGTTAGTTACTAATTCAAAATAAATTTAAATAATTACTGGACATTATGTGCACATGGAAGTATACGTACTTCTGAATAGTTTGTGTAAGTATGTGTGTGTGTGTGTATTATGTACAAAATGACTTTTGATGCACTGTATTGTATTATGGGTTGCTAGAAGGTTTGGAGTTTTTGAGTATCAACTTGGAAGGGTAATTATTGATTTTGAAAACTGGTGCTGTTTACAAATCTGAAGTTTAAATACCTTGAATATTTTTGCTTTACTTTTCCTTTTTGCATTTTTAAAAATTAATATTTTAAATCTTGAAGAATTATGATGGAAAAGCAAGGTGGTGCCATTTCTTCCCTTATAGATTAAATGGCACAATGGAAAATTAGCTAATGGATTCACCTCACCTCCTCAAGGACTGTGCTTCTCATAATAAATCCCCATCATGCAGTAATTGCCACAGTTTTCAATGTACTGCCAGGAGTGAATCCAAACTGAGCTAGTACAGCATGGAGGGCATGATTTATTCTCTCATTACAAAGGATGTTGCTTTTTCAGGGCATTGACAGGTGTTAGGAAATTATATCACAACTGTCTTTCTAGGAATATCCTTGAATGGTTTTAGTCAGTCATTACTCAAACTCCCTTTAAAGAAATGCCAGTTTATACTGGCTGAAGCACTGTCCCAGTGTTTGCTGTGTTTGCTGAATTCTGTTTTTCAGTACCCATCACACAAGACCCTTGGGCATAAGTTAGGAAAAGAAAGAAAAGGATGTGAAAGTTTTCTAGGAGATGGCCAAGAAAACTTTGGTGTTGAATACAAACATGCCCAATGATCCACTCACCTTCATTGATGAAACTGCTTTGCAGCTTACTTCCAGAGGGCTGCCCGTCACTTTGACTCTACCAACAGACAAAAGTGCTGCCAGATAAGCTTGGGCACAAATTTTGCCATGGGCATCTCTTTACAGGCCAAGTCTACGCTTACTTAGCCTTGAATTAAGCACAGCATTGGAGGACAGAGATTTTAGGACTTGGACTTCGGAATAGAACATTCTTCAGTTCCCATGTAGGTGATGATCTAAGAAGAGAAATGATACCTGCGTAGGCTAAGGAACAGTGAGCTCTTCTAACACTAAAACTAACACTAAAGAAAAGAGAGCATCTTGCAAAGGGAATTGTTGCTTGTTGACAAGGAGATATATTCTTGTCCAGACAGTCAATTTCTCCCTCAAAAAATGGTTTGATAAATGTTTGATTGTGGTTTTCCTCAAATCTGCAGCACTTATTTTGGTGGTACTCAATCTGACCTTTATATGAATAGCAGGCTTTTGTGGTTATTTTAAGGATACTGTTTATTCAAAAATATATCACTGACCTCAAGAAGGTAAAAAAGTTGGCAGTGCCTCAATGTTAGCTGTCCTGTCTACAGAAATCTTTTAGCAGAGGTGGCCAAGCTGAAAGCTTTATCATGGACCATTGTTGGGGAACCATACCTTGAAAACCTGGGAGAGTGAAGGCTGATAAAAACTGTGGTATTTCTGTGGTTTTTTTTTCTCTTATTAGTAGCTGCCTGTCATACCTGATAGTAGATATGATGCATAGACTTCAAACTATGATACACAGATTTCAAAATATATTTTCTGGGTTTTTCTTTCCTTATAAAATTATGTAGCTGTTGACATTTGAAGTCCCAGGTATAAGGTAGTAGTGGTCCATATGCAAAAGATTGAACTTTGCAAAAATGAAAAAGAATATGCGTAATACAAGAGGGGAAAAAAACCCCAACAAACAGACCAAACCACAAAACTAAGTCATTTAAGTAATTGATACATCTTTTTCTTCAAAACCAGATTTCCAAAGAGTAGTGAGAATAAAAACTAGTTTAGTATTTTGCTTAGCTGAATTAAACATTCTAGTATCTTTAAAGGAAATACTTATATAAAACATCCTGTGAGCATCCGAAAGAAAGGGGAGGGAAAACCCGTTATTTGATAAGGTATTTGGAAGTAGTAAATTTTATTATGCTCCCGATACCCTAACCATCTATTTTTTTTTTGTTGTTGCTTACTTACAGCATTTATGATATATATTTTATTATGCCTAATGAACTTTGAACAGCATTTAAGCTCATTGACAGAATAAAATTTGCAAGAACTTTTAAGATAATTTACATAAATTCTTTTGCTGTGCACATGAAGAAGATACTCAGAATCCATTAAAAAAACCCTTCTTTTCTCATAACCACAGTTCTGTGATAATAACTGTTTTCCTGGAGACAAAAAGTGAGGGGAAGCTGTGAAAATCTGTAAGGCTCAACTAGGAAAACGTGGTCTCAGCCACTATGTGAAAGCAAGCGCAGATGCAACAAGTAAACTTAAGAATGAGAAAATGTGTGTGTGTAAGTCTGATAACATGAGCTTCAGCCTGAATTTCAGCGACTTATTACGCCATTGATATTAATTCCAGTGAGACCAGTCATAAAAGCCAGCACGATGAGTCTCTTTTAGAGCATGTTGAGTATTTTCAGGTCTTGCACAGAGTGTAATATAATATAATATAA
>NW_010193657.1:597-1644 GCF_000695765.1 Mesitornis unicolor | reverse complement strand
GGGTGCCCCCCCAGCGGGGCTGCCCTCCCTGGGCTGTGGCACCCGAGCACGTCCATGAGCCCCAAAAAGACAAAGCTTTTGGCTGCGAAAGGGAGCAGCACCACCCAGCGCAGGCACCACGGGTGGGCCCGGTGGTCTCCCCCACCACCTGGGGTGCTCAGCCCCACCACGGGTGCTGCCTTCTGCCCTGTGCAGGGTGACAGCCACCCACTGGTAGATGTCATCCTGCCCAGCAGCCTGGCACCCTTGCAGCCGCTACCACACTTGCAGCATCTCCGCCATGGGCTCTGCCCAGGGCGCTGGGCACCCGCTTTGCATTGGGCAGCAAGGGCACAGCACCAGGATGCACAGGAGCCACACGGAGCCATGCTGGAAGTGCCACCACAGCCAGGGGACCCTGTTTTTGGCAGCCCCCAGAAGAAAGGGGCAGCCCCAGCTCCAAGCAAAGGTCATGGGGGTTTTGATGTCCCCCTCTGTGCAGCCCCCGATCAGCTTTATTGACCTATTTTCGATGGAGTCCTCTAATTAGTTTTCTATGAAAACGAAGAACTTGGCCTTTGCCCTTTCGTCTCGCAGGCGAGAATGTGACTCAGAGGACGCTGTCACGGCAGATCGATCCCCGGTCACACTTGAAAGGCAGCGCTGAGGGGATGGGAGGTGGGCAGTGGCCCGGCAGGGCACAGAGCCAGGGCCACCCGTGCCCGCGGTGGCCGCAGAGGGAGCGCAGGGACCCAGGCTCCCATCATTGGCATCGGCCCCTGCAGAACATGGGGTGCAGGGCCCTGGGGCTCCTCTCACCACAGACTGAAGCCAGAGGTGTTCACCTGCCCCGGGCAGGGCGGCAGGAGGAGGAACTGGGCCTGATGGTGAGTACAGGGGACAGGAACAGAGTGTTTCCCAGCAGGGCCATCCCCTCACCCAGGCGAGGCAGTGCCCGGTGGCCCCAAACGAAGCTGGGGCAGACTAGGACGGATGGGCCAGGGCTCCCAGTAGCACCCAGCTCGCACCATCTCCTCCCACTCCACAGGGGCTCTTGGGGGCTAAAGA
>NW_010193657.1:0-510 GCF_000695765.1 Mesitornis unicolor | reverse complement strand
GCACAACGCAAACCCCCCGGCGGCCGCTCGCGGCCGTGGGGCAGCCGTGCACGGCCTTGGGCAGAGCGCAGCCCTGCATGGCCCCGGGGCCGTCCTCCAGCACCTGCTGCAGGTTCGGGAGCTCAGCTGGGGCTGTGGCACCATGCAGGGTCCCAAAAAGTTTGCAAACCAGGCCACTCCAGACTTTCAAACCAGGCCACTCCAGACCGCCGGCTGCTGGAGCGCTGCAGTGTTCGCCCCAGCGATGCCTCCCTGGGCCAGGGCAGCGCTGCCCCTGCACTCAGCTCTGCGCCTCCTCCTCGCCCAGCGCTCAGGCTCACGGCTTCTTCACCTTCTTGACAGGGGAGGAGCTGGAGGCCGACTCCCTTCGCTTTCTCTGCTCCGAGAGGGCGACGGGAAAGAAAAGGAAAAGCAGGGTGAGCGGGCGGGAGGGCTCAGGTCAGACAGAAAACACCCCCGACTGGCCCGGGGTCTGGCCCGGAGCCGCCACTGGGCTCTGCCATCCCTCCC
>NW_010193656.1:1101-2163 GCF_000695765.1 Mesitornis unicolor | reverse complement strand
GGCCAAATTCCACACCTGGGGGGGGAAAAAAGGCACAGGGGGGGTGAAAAGGGGGTGAGAAACCCAAAAAGGGGAAGAAAATGAGGCAAAAAGCCATGAAAACGGGGTGGAAAGTGATGAAGAGGGGAGAAAATGGGACACAAAGCCATAAAGGGAAAAGAAAAAGGGGTGGAAAATCATAAAGGGAGCAGAAATGGGGGAAAAAAAACATGAAAAGAGAGAAAAAGGCGACAGAAAACCGTGGGAAGGGGACAAAACAGGATGAAAAACCATGAAAAGAAAGAAAAATGGGGTGAAAAACTCAAAGGAAGAGAAAAAGGGGTAGAAAACCACAAGGGGAGGGGAAAAGGGGGTGGAAAAGGACAAAGAGGGGAGAAATAGGGGCAAAAAGCACACACAAAGAAAAGAAAAGCGGGCAGAAAACCCCAAAAAGAGACAAAATTGGGGTCAAAAACCCCTGCAAACAGACAAAAAGGGGGCGGGAAACCACAAATGGGGGAGTAAAGGGAGCAAAAACCCACAAAGATGGGACAAAAAGGTGTGGAAAATCACAAAGAGGGGAGAAATGGAGGCAAAAACCCATGAAAAGAGGGGAAAAAGGAGCAGAAAACCCCAGAAAGAGACAAATTTGGGGTAAAAAACCAATGAAAATAGACAAAAAGGGAGCGAGAAACCCATGAAGGGAGAAAAAAGGGCGGGAAAAAGACAAAAAGGGTAGAAATAGGGGCAAAAAGCCACGAAAAGAGAGGAAAAGGGGGCAGAAAACCCCAAAAAGAGACAAATTTGGGGTCAAAAACTGCTGCAAAGAAACAAAAAGGGGATGAAAAACCCATGAAGGGAAAAGAAAAGGGCGAGAAAAGGACAAAGGGGGGAAAAATGGGGACAAAAAACCACGAAAGGAGAGAAAAAGGGGCAGAAAACCCCAAATGGAGACAAATTTGGGGTAAAAAACCAATGAAGAGAGACAAAAAGGGGGCAGAAAACCCATAAATGGGGGAGAAAAGGGGGCAAAAACCCACAAAGGGGGGAGAAAAGGGGGTGGAAAATCACAAAGGGGGGGGA
>NW_010193656.1:0-1071 GCF_000695765.1 Mesitornis unicolor | reverse complement strand
GTGGAAAATCACAAAGGGGGGGAAAAGAGGGCAAAAAATCACGGGAAGAGAGAAAAAGGAGGCAGAAAACCCCAAAAAGAGACAAATTTGGGGTAAAAAACCAATGAAGAGAGACGAAAAGGGAGCAGGAAACCCATGAAGGGAGGAAAAAAGAGCAGGAAAAGGGCAAAAGGGGGAGAAATGGGGGCAAAAAAACACAAAGGGGGGAGAAAAGGGGGTGGAAAATCACAAAGGGGGGAGAAAAGAGGGCAAAAAACCACGGGAAGAGAGAAAAAGGAGGCAGAAAACCCCAAAAAGAGACAAAATTGGGGTCAAAAACCAATGAAAAGGAGACAAAAAGGGGATGGAAAACCCATGAAGGCAGAAAAAAAGGGCGGGAAAATAACAAAAAGGTGAGAAATGGGGGTGCAAAAGCCACGAAAAGAGAAGAAAAGGGGGCAGAAAACCCCAAAAAGAGACAAATTTGGGGTAAAAAAACAATGAAAAGAGACAAAAACGGAGTGGAAAACCCATGAAGGGAGAAAAAAAGGGCGGGAAAATGACAAAAAGGGTAGAAATAGGAGGAAAAAGCCACAAAAAAGAGGAAAAGGGAGCAGAAAACCCCAAAAAGAAACAAATTTGGGGTAAAAAAACAATGAAAAGAGACAAAAAAGGGACGGGAAACCCATGAAGGGAGGAGAAAAGGGCGGGAAAAGGACTAAAGGGGGAGAAATGGGGGCAAAAAAACACAAAGGGGGGAGAAAAGGGGGTGGAAAATAACAAAGGGGGGAGAAAAGAGGGCAAAAAACCACGGGAAGAGAGAAAAAGGAGGCAGAAAATGGACAAAGAGAGGAAAAAAGGGAGCAAAAAACCATGAAGGGAGTGAAAAAGGGGCAGAAAACCCCAAAAAGAGACAAATTTGGGGTAAAAAACCAATAAAGAAACACAAAAAGGGAACAGGAACCCATGAAGGAAGAAAAAAAGGGCGGGAAATGGACAAAGAAGGAAAAAATGGGGGCAAAAAGCCACGAAAGGAGAGAAAATGGGGACAGAAAACCCCCAAAAGAGACAAAATTGGGGTCAAAAACCAAT
>NW_010193655.1:0-11537 GCF_000695765.1 Mesitornis unicolor | reverse complement strand
AGCAATTCTGTGATTCTGTAATTCTATAGTGTTAATATTGTTATACTGAATCCCATTTGTGAATGCAGCTCAAGCAATATGACAACTTAGCAGTTTCTAGAAACTATCATAATGAAAAGAAGATATACTGTTTCCCATCCTCATAAAAATATTTTTAAAAAATACATCCATAGGATCTTATTACAACATTGTGCCTTTAAAGTAGGTGAGAAGCTTCTTATTTGAGAATCAGCAAAGGTTTCTATGAAAACACTTATTTTGTAAAACTCATATAAAGATCTTTAAATAGATGCAGAAGAACAATTTCTGCCATTCCCTAGCAAATGTATCACAACTATAGGATACCCAACACTCTCTTGAGCACATCCAGAGAAATTCTGAAGGCTCGGGGCACCTTGAAACCCCATCAGGAAGGAGTCTCAGCAACAAGGAAGTTTCTAGGCTGAACTGCAGGAAATCTTGACAGATCCCTGGCCCTTAATGACGGTGTCCTGTCCTCTAGGCCTCCACAAATTGTCAGTTCCTGCACCAGACGTCTTAATTCATAACACTGAAGAGAAGAGAGAAACAGCAATGCATGGTCCTGTGATGAATGCTTCTTTTATGTTACATCTGAGTTTTGGCATTACTGATTCAGATGCAGGACAGACACTTGATATTCATTAAGACTTACAAAGATGCTTACTAAGAATCTCATGTAACCATGTCTTTCAATCCATACTATAGATACTATTTTTAGGATGAAAATTGAACTCTGATCACAATATGCAGATTTCTCTCTCCTCTGTGATCTGGAAGCCTCACTTTTAAAGTTTTTAACTCATTTACTTTCTCCAGCATACCTCCAAGGCCTAGCAGAATAGAGTCTACAAATTATCTGGCATTGATAATGTGGAACTGGGCAGGATTCATCCAAGGATAGTAAGATAAGCATTGTAGTTCAAGGGCTGCTCTCTGTCCTCCTTGAAAAATCTTGACATTCTATGAAATTCAATGGTGACTGGGAAGAAGTAAATGTTACGTCTATTTTTAAAAAAGGTACCCACAACTACTCTGAACATCCCATCAAACTGGGAGGTGACCAGTATGCTAGAAGGTAGAGCTACTGTTCAGAGGGTCCTCGGCAGGCTGCAGAAGCAGAGTAACAGGAACTTCATGAAGTTCAATAAAGACAGATGGAAAGTGCCACACCCAAGGATAGATTACTCTTGTGCATTGCTACAGGCAGGACCAATGACTGGATACCAAGCACAACCACAGAAAAAGTGCTGGGGCTTCTGGTGGTCAACAAGTAAGCATGCATTGCTGCAGTGATGGAATATAAATGCATACTGGGCTTCATTAACAAATTCTTAGCCTATACATTGAGATAAGTGATTACTCTCCTCTGCTCAACACTTTTGAGGCCAGTCCTGGATTAGTTTCCAGTTTTAGGTGGTTGGGTGTAAGGAAAAAACTTCCTTGAATGGATATAAACATGCAAATTAGATCTCACATTCAAATCATGGCTTGCAATGCTTTCCATACACTTCCTGTGGATCTGATAGCTTAAAAATAAAACTCAAAAAATACTTTTCCCTCTACTCCTCAAAATTAGAATTGGTCCTGCTCTAGTAAAGCTTGCTGTGGTTACCAGGTTCATTTCTTTTTTGGAACTATGAAGACTAGATGGTACAAATCAGGTTGGCACAACTTGTCAGACAATAATTTGATTGCAGACTACTTATATGAATCATTTCTTCTTCCTGGATGAGATATCAGAAGCAAGAAATAGGACCAAAGTTATGGCACCAGGATAATGCTGAATCTGTCCTACGTACTCTGGAAAGTATTGCTAGAAAACTGGAGGCATTCTAAATATGAAACCCTGTTCCTATTTTTATTACTATTGTTTCTTCCCCTAACTGCAGTTTCTAGAGCAAAACCACAATAATACTTCATAAGATGTTTTGGAAATACTGTCACAGTACACATAAAGACTCATTAAATTTATGATTCCAGAAATGAAAAAAAGAGACTATTGATACTGAGCACCATGTTACAGCTGTGAGTTGGAAAATACCATGCGTTTTAGCAAAGAATAACAAATTTGCTTGAGTTACAGTAAATTACTCTGAAAAAATAAAATCTGTATTTCATACAATAAAGTGCTCACAATAATGTCTCAAACTTTGTGGCCCACATCTTGACAAAGCAGTAAGTAGCCAGGTTACAAAATATTCAAATTATATTAGCATACTTTTTAAGCTAGTTTAATGAATGCTGAAACAACTCAAATTTTGGTCAAAAGTTTGAGACGATGACCAACGTATTTCCAAGGTCTTTAGTCTGAAGTGCAAACTTGATCATTTAGTACAGAATTTGGGGATCCCACTGTGTGAACTTTTAAGAGAGTAGGCTCCAGGGAACTTCTGGGTAGACTCCAGAGCCCAGCTTGTGGCAGGGCTGGTGAACTGGGAAGCCAACTGCACCGAATCAGACATAACTTGATATATTTTCAGCAGGTGTGAAGCTGTCACTCCTCACTGTCTCGGTGAGATCTAAAGTCAGAGGAGTTAAACAGTTCCCTTTTGACACTATTTACTGAGTTTAGCTTTCTGTTGTACTATTAAGCTATTTGTAATGCTTGGACTATAAGCTACATTCTATCCTACTCTTCATAATTAGTAAACATTTACTTGTTTTGTTAGAATCAAATGCTCATTACTTCTGAAAAAGACAGAGTTCATCTAATTTGTAAAATGGGACAGTGATACACAATCAGCTATCAGTATTTCCCCTGTGAATGCTTCATTTTATCCAGTTTTTAGAAAAGAAAATGCAATTTGAAAATAGGGCTATTGATTTAAAAAATAAGACAAGTTATCTCTAGAAGTTAATATTTTAAAATATATATGTAGCATAGAACAAGGGATACTGAATGGCTATTTATACAGAGGAAATCTTTAACAATGTGAATATTCTCTCCAGTTTCACTAACACAGTTTGCCAGAAAGGGAAATCAAATGGATCTTCAGAAGTAGTATGCCATATAAAAAATTTAAATATAAAGTAAAGCTGGTTTCCAGGGAGAATCTGAAATATTTTCCTCCTTTTCTGTTTTGTTGTATTCTGCTGCTTCTTCAAGGTTGTGCAAATAATTGTGCAACTATGGAGTCTGATATCCCATGCTGTAGTCTCTAAAATCCACTCAGGAGAACACTGTTCTCATGCATAAAGGTTTGGGAGATTAGGGACTGAAACTTTAATTTTCAAAACAAAGATTTATGTTTTATAAGACTTTTTTGGCTACATAAATTTACAAAGAACAACATGACCATGTTTGAAGCCCCATAATTGTTATCTGCCTTAAACAGTCACTGTGAAAAGACACTAAACGGAGACAGGATGTTTCCAATGAAAGAATGTGGGTGGATGAACTATACAAACAGAAGACCTTGAGAAGCAGATAAGGTCTGGCATGGGAGGGAAAAGGGTGTCCCAATGAGTTGGAACAGCCTTCTCCCAAGACCTATCCCAGTCTTCAATGACTGCAAAATAACCTTTTTTCTTCATTATAGGCCAAATTCATATAACGGGTGACACACATGAATATGCAAATGAGGATTGTTGACTACATGCATCACATGTAGAGGTATGTCTGTGTTTTACAATTGCATGTAAGGGCATGCCCTTCCTGCATCATCGACTGACAAAGCAAGACAAATATGGAAGCATAAAAGACACCTCCAACAAAGGCAAGTGTGCACCCAGCACTGTAGGTCCTCACAGAAACATTGCAGGAACCAGGGTAGTAACTATTCCCTGCCCCTTCTTCTTTTTTGTTTTGCTTGCTTCTTTTCTCTTTGTTCCCTTTCTTTCTCTTTTCTCTCATTGTCTCTTCGTGAAGCCTTGGGCTGGGTATTTGGCATCGTATGCCTTATGATTTCATATTTAGCTAAAGTCATGGTAGTTGATGTATCTTTTGCCAAGACTCTTGTAGATTGTACTTGCCATTAATTAGTAAAGGAGATTGTTTATTCTGAACCCTTGAAGCTTGCCGTAGTCTTGCATTCCAACCCAGAGTTATCACACAACTTGGTCTCTCCGCCAAGTGGGATGAGACACCATCTGCTTCAGGTACACAGGAAGCTGAACTGTTTATGGCCTCCAAGGTCATGAGCTAGATTGAATCTATGATGCCGCTGTTAATACAGACATCATCATCTGAGCAGGGCAATACTTGGATAAGTCCTGAGAGTACTCTGCTGCATGAAGAAGTGAAAGTTTTCCTTTAATTTCTGCATGGCAAAACCCACGCCAGGCATTCAAATAGAAGGAACTACCGAAAGTCTGCACTAAGTAGAAAATGGACATGGTCATTAAAGCTGGTTTTTTGAAGATTCCGGTCTTTTATATGTGCAAAGTTGTCTTTTAATTTAATGTTAACATTCTGATGTAAATTAAGTACTATGATACAGTGATTTTCCTCTGACTGATAACTGTCTATGAAAACTAAGACAAATTTTCAGACACACCTGTAGGAAACAGTACTTTGTGGATTTTTTTAAATTTCAGTTAGAAATAGACATTTTAAACTGCAATTGTTCTCTGCAATACTTTCAGCTGCAATTCACTGTTCTCTGCAATACTGTTCTGGTAATTTAAAAACAGCAATGAATGTGTAATCCCAGTAGGTCAGAGTTCCCAAGAATACCAGATAAGTGGAAAGCTAAATGGCAGGAAGATCAAGAATCTGGTACTTCATTGGCTTAAAATGGTGACTATTTCATTTTCAGTTAACTGCAAGCTTGTCACAACTACAGAATCTAATCCAGATATTGAGATGGAAACCTTGTATGCAGATTTTGCAAGTATATGTGGAAGCATAAGCTTACTTTTTAATGATTGGTTTGCTACCACAGCATTCACTCAAGAGAAACTAAATCCAAATAATTACTGTAAGTATAAATTGTAGAATTAAAAGGAGTATTTTACCTTTAAAATATGCATTCACTAGAAATATCCTCTGTAAATATAAAAGATCAAGGAAAACTTGCTAAAAATTATGTAGGACAATAGTTTCCATTAGAATTCTTCCCCCTCTACTCTGCCCTGGTGAGACCACATCTGGAATATTGCGTCCAGTTCTGGGCCCCTCAGTTCAAGAAGGACAGGGAACTGCTGGAGAGAGTCCAGCGTAGGGCTACAAAGATGATTAAGGGAGTGGAGCATCTCCCTTCTGAGGAGCGGCTGAGGGAGCTGGGTCTCTTTAGTTTGCAGAAGAGGAGACTGAGGGGAGACCTCATTCATGTTTATAAATATTTAAAGGGTGAGTGTCACAAGGATGGAGTCAGGCTCTTCTCGGTGACAAACAATGATAAGACAAGGGGTAACGGACACAAACTGGAACACAGGAGGTTCCACTTAAATTTGAGAAGAAACTTCTTCTCAGTGAGAGTAACAGAGCACTGGAACAGGCTGCCCAGAGAGGTTGTGGAGTCTCCTTCTCTGGAGACATTCAAAACCTGCCTGGACGCCTTCCTGTGTAACCTCATCTAGGTGTTCCTGCTCCAGCAGGAGGATTGGACTAGATGATCTTTTGAGGTCCCTTCCAATCCCTAATGTTCTGTAATTCTGTTATTCTGTGATTCTGTGAATTCAATATAATATTTTTATTTAACTTTTCATTTCACTGAGATCTTTTACTTTTTAAGTCAAAGTACTTTTCTAAGAGTTTAAAACAAAATGTAAACCTGAGTCTTCCGTCAATATGTTTTTATTACAGAGACATTTTACTAAGATAGGAACCATGACTGCAGACCTTGGTTTGTTTCCTTCTTTGTACCATATGTAACTTTCATTTTCTTAGACAAGTTCTCATTCAATGACAAAAATACTTAAAATATCATGTAATTAACATTTTATGGACTTGATTCATTTTTCCATTCTTCCATTTAAGTATAATTGTATTCTTGTTCCTTCCCACAGGAAAATTCAAATACTCAGTAACCAAGACTAATCAAAAAATGGTTTAAGGAAGTGTCTACACTAAGATTAAAAGAACAATACATGGCTTTCTGAGTCTCCCAGATGCAAATAATCACTGTTTTGTTAGGTCTCTGACAGATAATTTCAAAGTAATATGCACAGATGTCTAGGATACCAGATATCTTAAAGCAACAGTGTACTACTACCTGCACATACACTACTATGGTCAGAACAACCAGCTGATAATGCTTCTGTCATTTACTCCCCACTCCTCTTCATCACAACAGCTAGCTTTACATGTACACTGTCATTTCAGAAGAAATAAAAGGTTTTAAAATATTTAAGACTAAAGAATACTCTTTAGGTATTTTCCCTTCCCTTTCTCCTCTCCTCTCCTCTTCTTTTTCTTTCCCTTCCCTTCCCTTCCCTCCCCTCACACACTACTAATGCTGATCTACATCTTCTTTCATGCTTGTGATTACTTAGTAGCTCCTAATGCAGAATTGTTACCAAAGCATCCTTCCTGATTCAGTCTTAAAAAAACAATAGATGAAGTCTAGGCATGCTCATGCATATTTTATTCCTGGCAGGTTACTCAGAAGTCTGGGAAAGTAGAAGCTGGTACTAGTGAAGACAGCCAGACTATTTTTGCTTCTGCATGTACTTTGGCAAGCCTCCTTCAAGACAGTCATTGAGAAGTCAGGCCTCAGACTCGCGGTAACCATTGGGAATTATAACTGAGAGAAATTTACATATCTGTAAGATGAGGAAGTGGCAATTTGAGTCAATGAGAAATGGCTTTGTTCACAGGGGACAGAGTGAGCAGGAGTTGTGTTCATGAGTGGGAGGTCAGGAAAGGGTGGAGAGAAAAATGGACAATGGTAGAAGGGAGTAAATCTGCATCATCTGTCATATTCATCAGTACCACTGTGAAGGACAGAAGTAGCCTGAGAGACTAGTACAGGTTGAAGAGGTCTGTGAGCCATCAGTTGGCTACCAAATCTTAAAATACTGTGGAATATTCTGAGACAGAAAGATGAATCATAGTTTGCCAGTACTTGGAGGAAATAAGACAAAATCTTCAGGTTATCACAACCTGCATTTTACAGATGGTATTTCTTTTATTCTGTTGCAGACTGATTTGACTGAGAACCACAAGATAACTATATAATTAATGCCACTGAACAGGATAACAAGAAGAGCAAAGGTTCTCCAAAGAAACATGATTTTAGAAGTGAAAGAAACTTCATATTTTCATCAGTCATCAAAAAGTACATATAAAACAGTTGTGGAATTGTTGCTGATTTGCAACAAATTTGCAGAGGAATAGAATTTGAAGAGCCATTTGGCTGTCATACAGAAAGTTTAGCAAGGGCTTCTAAAATAAAAATGCGTTTTATTAGAAAATACAAAGTGTAGGTGTAGAAATAATGAAAAGAAAGTTTTCAGATCATATCTAAAAAATGCAGAGCAGTAGGCAGGTTTGTTTGCTGTTTTATTTTTAATCTGTGGAGGAGACATATTCTTTCAAAAACCTGTTTTTATACTTCACAAAAGGTTAATCAAGGTAAGGAGATGCATCAAATTCTGCATCCCTCTTCAAACTACATTTTGCTATCCAGTGGTGTCTGGTGTTCTCAAAGGTCTACTGACAAACAATAGCTATAACTAAAATTAATCAGAAGTCAGTATTAAATTATTCATTTTGCCAACTGCATTTTACTATTTCTCTAAATAATTTATGGTTTATAAAGCCTATTAACAATAGCATCCCTTAGTTTAAGTAAAGCAATGTCATAAAGTCTTCAGAAAGTTGAAGTATAGTCAATTAACATCACTGACACTAGAGGCAGCATTACTTTTCTGTCAAGAAAACTGTCCTACTTTTCCTTTTAAGTCTCATGTGCTTTCATACTTTCAAATAATCTAAGTTTACAACCATATGTCAATTTTTCACTGCTAAAGGAATACACAAAAACAGACTTCAAAGCCATCTTTGTTCTGCACATGCATATCAAAGAAAACATCTATTTTATTTTGCTGCATCAGAGGCTATTAAGCACTATTTTAACATTTGGGAAATAACACAATTTGACATTCAATGAACTTGATGTTCATCAGTGTGCCTTCATTAATTCCTTTGCTAGATTTTAACTTTTTGAAGTCACATCAAAAGTTCAGAAATTATATACAAAAAGATACTTATATACATATGCACAGATATATGTGTGTAAATATATATAAACATGTTTGCCTAATGGACCATTTTACTCAGAAAATATTAAAAACATTTCATTATGATTGTCATAAGAATTCTGTAGCAGACAACAATTCTATTAATTATAGGTTTGCAGTTCTTTTAATTTACACAATCATCCCATAGCTGCTGTGGTTTTCTGATTCTTTTCTCCATTCATTTGTTTATGGAAATCTTAAACCTTAGTGAAAGGTTCTGACACTGAAACATTTTAAGGTCTTGATAAGATTAATCAAAGTAACTTAAAAGCAATCCCTAAAAGCTCCTTCATTACATAGGAAATGAATCTTTCTTCATAAATACATTTTAGAATAACGGTATGGAATTAGAATCTGAAATAAAGTGTGAGCCTGATGCTCATGAGTGGAGAGATAATTTATACTTTTGAAGCTGCCTGTGGTGTTCAGGACAGAAAGTGTTATGTTTCAAAAATAAACTTCTCTGCTCAATTGATCTCTTCCCACAGTACTACTATGTAGCATTAAGAATTCTCATTTCTTTACTGTTACTTCCACTATGCCATGAAAGGACTACAGTATTTTTTTTTCCCAACTCTGCCTATACATGGTCTGTTGTGATGTAAGATACACAGTTCAGTATTTCCACTTGGATATCCAAAGCATGACTGAAACTGATTATTGTTTAAAGCAATTTCATTAGACTGAAGAAGATTAGCTTGAAATTTATGATCCATTATTGAGTCATTCTATTTTTTGCTAAATAAAGCACAGCGTTAAGCACATATAATCGTTATAAGCATTCTTGATTTTTTCTACAGATGTTCAAATATTCTTATGTATAAAAAATTACAAGGGTTTACTTGTATGTTTATAGGAAAGACCAAACAAAAATAAAAGCAATAAAACAGAAGTTGGGAAATACAGTGGCTAAGATTATTCAGGCAATTAAAGCCAAAAGAAAACAAAGAAATTTGCTAAAGCAATGCTAAATTGAAATTTGTCTGATTTACCTCATATAAGACAAAAGTACTTATTTTAAATTATTTTCTGCAATAAATGTTTTGAAAAATTTGTTTTTGAAAGAAAAAATATACATTCTTCATTCTACGCCCTTAGTTATTGTTCATTTAGTTGCATTATTTATATTGCCATTCCTAAGTCTTCCCTCTCCCACTCAGAACACAGGTTTCATAGAATCATAGTCTCATAGAATTGCTTAGGTTGGAAAAGACCTTTAATATCGAGTCCAACCATTAACCTAGCACTGTCAAGTCTACCACTAAACTATGTTCCTAAGTGCCACATCTCCACATCTTTTAAATACCTCCAGTATGGTGACTCCACCACTTTCCTGGGCAGCTTGCTCCATTGCTTGACAACCCTAACAAAGTTTTCCTAATAACCAATCTAAACCTCCCCTGGTGCAACTTGAGGCCATTTCCTCTTGTCCTATCGTTTGTTACTCAACAGAACAGACTGATGCCCACCTAGCTACAACCTCTTTTCATGTAGTTGTAGAGAGTAATAAGGTCTTCCCTTAGCCAATCATAGAATTGGTAGGTGATGCAGAAGTCTACTGTGCCAATCTCCTGGTCAAAGCACTTCTATGGCAGATCAGATTGCTCACACCCATAGCCAGTCAAATCTTTTACATCACACAACCTTTTACAGCATTTTGTCATCATTATAAAAAGAAAAAAAATCCTAATATCTAATCAAAATTTCCTGCTTAGAGGCTCAAGAGCCCAAGGAGCCAGAGAACAAGTATTAACAGTGAAAAGGGAGATAAAAATACACTGAGTACCACCACCTTTTCCTTGACCCTTGTCACTAGTTCCCCTGGCCCACTGAGAAATGGGCTCACTCCATCACTAAACTTTTTTCTTCCAAAAATGTACTTAAAGAAAGGCTCATGTTCATCCAGGCTTGCCTTCTACTATGCCTGCTTGACAAGAAAGGACAATTCTTGTGCTCTGAAGAGGTGTGCTTAAAGATTAGCCAGCTCTTCTGGGCGTCTTTGCCCTTCAGGTCAGTTTCCCATGGGATCATTTCAAGCAGCTCCCAGAGTAGGCTGAAATATGCTCTTCTGATGTCCAGAGTTGCAATTCTCTTATTGTCTTGTTCACTTCTCTCAGGACCTTAAATGCCACAGCCTCTGCCACACAAACTGCATACCAGCTTGTTTACAGACACTGTCCACTCTGCTAAGGAGCAATGAAACAGCTAATGGCTTCAGGTGTCTGCCACTTTGGATGAGTAAACTGCCAGTTGGTTAACTTGACAGGTAAAATAACATCAAGGCCATGAGCTGCTCTAAGTGCTTTGTAGTTCAACTGCTTTGCACTATGTGACCTGTGAAGGTCCTTCCCAGTCTACATGACTCTGTTATTCTAAACATCTATTTAGATAGGATAGAAATATATAGTTTACAGCAACAAACATATAGCAATTTGATCATTTATTATTATCGGCAGGTTTAATAAAACAATGTTTAAAAGGATTATTAGCCTCTTGTACTGTCCATTACAACGTTATCAAATTTATTTTCATCGCATTTATACTCTCCATATACTTAGTTCACAGTTATTATATGTGATTATATTACCAAAGCCTGTCACTAGCAAATGCAGCTGAATAAAAGTCTGTATGATTAAGACCCAAAGGATGTATTTGTATTGACTAACCTGCAAAATAAAGGTGTGATGCAAAAATCACTGGAGTAAGAAAGCTGCCTACTTTGTAACTTAACACTGCCAGGCCTTAGTTGAACAGCACTTCAGAACAGTTCTGGGAAAAAAAACTTATGTTACCTTTACTTAGGTATGAATTCACAGGAAAAGAGAATGCCGAAGTACAAGATTTAAATGTGATACATTTCTTTGAATCTATTTGTCCTCTCACAGCGCTACGCACTGCTTCACACTTGTGAATAGACTGTCAGATATGGCCAGCAAGGAGTGTAGGATTAAGTTAACCCCTGCCTGCAACATACTATAAATTCAAGATATTATTGCAACAGTAAGACTGACTCATGAGCTGCTAAGAAACTGCTTTGAATGCAAACCACTGAGATACCATATGTTTCTGAAACTGTATCATGCTTTAAACAGCAGTTTCAGACAGCTCTAACCCACTTGACGTCACTCCAGTGAAGCCTTTCAAGGAGCTGTGTATGTGTTAGTAGCTGCTCTGAAGTAACAGAAATACAGATAAATCCAAGGGGGGAAGAAAATCCCTGTTTATTTGCCTTGAAGCAGAATTTATCATTTGAATTTCTGAATTTAAGCATAGCTGCCTCCATTTCCTCCATGAGGAAAACCTTTTTTACTGTAAAGGTTACAGAGCACTGG
>NW_010193654.1:572-869 GCF_000695765.1 Mesitornis unicolor | reverse complement strand
GGGAGGGGGTGGGACTTCCTGTCTGACCTCGTTTCCGGCTTTCCCACAATGCCCTCCTGGAACCGCGCCTCTCTCCCCCACAGGAAGGCCCCGCCACCGTCCTCACCACCGTCAAGAAGAAGGTCAAGAACGTCGGCATCTTCCTCAAGGTGACGTCACAATGGGCCGCGGCCGCCATCTTGTGTCCCGAATTTGCCATTTTCCCCCCAAAATTTGTCGTTTTCCCCCAAAATTTTCCGTTTTCCGCCCAGATTTTCCCTTTTTCCCCCAGATTTTTCCTTCCTTCCCCCCTCTCCT
>NW_010193654.1:0-220 GCF_000695765.1 Mesitornis unicolor | reverse complement strand
CCCTTTCTCCCCCCAAACTTGCCCTTTCTCCCCCCAAATTTGCCCTTTCTCCCCCCAAACTTGCCCTTTCTCCCCCCAAACTTGCCCTTTCTCCCCAAAAATTGCCATTTTTCCCCTAAATTTCCCATTTTCCCCCCAAACTTGCCCATTTCCCTGAAAATTTGCCACTTTTTCCCCCAAACTTACCATTTTCCCTCCAAATTTGCCATTTTTCCCCCCC
>NW_010193653.1:0-832 GCF_000695765.1 Mesitornis unicolor | reverse complement strand
TAAATAGCTCACAATTAAAGTGGATCAAAACCTACCCTTTTTAACATAGAAATTTCAGTGTCTGCTGAATCATGGAGTAATACAGAGGAAATATGCTTATGTCCATACTACATTTGAAAGATGACTATATTTTCAATCACTAACCAGAAATCCTGATTAGCAGTATAACATCCTTGAAGGCAATGAACATTTTCCACCAATGGCATTGTTAAACACTAATGTCATTGTTAACTAATGCAGTGTGCCCATAAAAACATCTCTGCTCAAGAATGTCCGTAGTATGAGACAGCATTGATATTTAGAATAATGTGCTGCTGCTGACATCTTGGGAAATGTAAAACATTAAAAAAAGGAAAATTTCATTTCTTATGCAACAGGGAGAGTCTGGATGAACAGGCAGTAAAAAGGATAATCAGATTCAGAACACTGTAAAATGTAAGAAGTACTCAACATGGTATTTAGCTGTTATCTAATAAAAGTACAGCCTTCTTTTTAATAGAGGAAATGAAAGGCTCGTATATTAGAAAACATAAGAAATAAAACTGTTCCTTGGAATTGGAAAGCAGGCAAGTGATGAAGCCAGGTGGCTGTTATTAATGGTAAAATAGGAGAAAATTTAGAAAAGAAACATAAAAATGACTGGAAGAACCATTGAAATCTCATGCTCCTTCCTTTAGTCCTTCTTTAGATTAGAATTACGGCACTTTACTGTTACAGAGATACCCACTGCAGAGGAAAGAAATATTTTTAGGTTTGGGATTTTTCTGCCCAGGTAATCACATCTGCTTAAGAATGTATTTTTTTTTTCTATATAAATATATAGGTAAACATA
>NW_010193652.1:656-2187 GCF_000695765.1 Mesitornis unicolor | reverse complement strand
GGCTTGGGGCACTCCCCTGGCTGCCCCCTCCTCACAGCATCCTTGGCTTCGGTTCCTCCTGAGCCCCAAGGGCAGCTGGGTCTGTCCTCATCTGTCTCGGGGCTGGGTGACAGGGATGGGGGAGATGGTCCCTGCAAGACCATGTCCTCCAGCCAGGCCCTTCCTGGGAACATCCCAGCTAAAACCAGCTTGGGGATGGAGGGGGAGGGATGCAAAAATTGGGGGTGGTACCTGGGCTGGGAAAGCCTTCCCCTGGGCAGGGAGCAGCTTACCCCAAGCTCCAGTTTGTTATGGGGGAGCCTAAAGTGCCCAAGGAGTGGGATTCCTCCTTCCTCAAGGCTTTGATCCAGCCCAAGTGACATAAAAACCTCTCCCACAGCTGGAGCTGATTCCCCAAAATCCAGCCCCTCCACCCCCATGGTCCCCATCTCCCAGCCGATAGCAGGAGAGACAAATAGGTCAGGAAGGAGGAAATCTCAGCCGGCCACGGTGCCGCTGCCAGCGCCGCACGCTAACGAGGTGCTATATATGCACACAGCATTTCGTCTGGCACTAAATATTGCTGTTACAGCCTGGGTCCTGAGGCAATGGGAGCTCGAGGAGGAGGAACCGGCTTTGGGAGGGCAGGGAGAGGCACGCTCCAGCGGTGTCTCGCTGGAATATGTACACATGGATTAAAATGGATTCCTGTTCTCATGCCTCTGAGCAGGAAATGATGAGAGGGTTGTGGTACTGGAGGCAGTGTGGCGAGCTGTTTGCTTGCTGATTCGCCCAGCCGGGCATCTTCAGGGGTAGCTATCCATCTGCAGAGCTGCTCAACTGTTTGTCTGTCCAACCACTCATCCATCCATCCACCCACCCATTCACCCACCCACCCACTCACCCTTCTACCCAACTTTCCACCCATCCATCCATCTTAACCAAGCACCCTTCCACTGGCAGTGTGGCGAGCTGTTTGCTTGCTGATTCGCCCAGCCGGGCATCTTCAGGGGTAGCTATCCATCTGCAGAGCTGCTCAACTGTTTGTCTGTCCAACCACTCATCCATCCATCCACCCACCCATTCACCCACCCACCCACTCACCCTTCTACCCAACTTTCCACCCATCCATCCATCTTAACCAAGCACCCTTCCACTCATCCATCACTCATCCACCCACCTAAACACCTTCCTGCGTGTCCTTCAGGGCTGGCTGGTGGCTTTGCTCAGCCCTAGGCCGTGCTAGCGGCCATGGCAGAGGCTTTGTCACCCACCTCGTGATCCTCCTGGGCTCCATGAAGCTGGGGGAGTCGCGTCTCCTCTTCCTGATGGGCGAGTAGCTCCTGGAGCGGCGTCGGGCGCGGGCGGGATCGGGATCACCGTGACGTGTTCGGGGCTCGTTGTCCTTCTCTCTGCACCCCGAGGAGGAGGAGCAGCGTTAGGGGTGCGGGCAGTGACTCATGACCCCCTCCCCGGACCAAGCCACGGATACTCTCCAAGCCCGTTGCTGGTGAAGCCCCCGGGTGCCGACCTGCTGGCGGGGTTTTTTGGG
>NW_010193652.1:341-550 GCF_000695765.1 Mesitornis unicolor | reverse complement strand
GTGCTTGGCCGACGACTCCGAGCTGCTGTTGGGCCGGCCGCGGTGGTGCCTCTCCTTCCCCCTGCGAAGGCAGACCCCAGCACCTCCTCGCATCTCTCCCACTGCAGCCAGCACGGCGTCACCGCGGGAGCCAGGGACCCCGGGTTCCCATGGGAGAGCAGCTGATGCCCTTATGTGACCCCAGTTTTTGGCTGGGGTGGCTCCCTGGT
>NW_010193652.1:0-206 GCF_000695765.1 Mesitornis unicolor | reverse complement strand
CTCATCTCTGTCCCCATACTCATCCTCATTCCCATCCTCATCCCTATTCTCACCCTTGTCCCCATCTCATGACCATCCCAACATCACCCTGGCCCCATGCACTTTGCCTGGATGGAACCAGGTCTCCCGCATGGGGCTGTCCCTTCCCAAATATCAGACACCATCTCCCCCATCCCAGAGCTGCCCTTACTTCTTGGCGTGGTTCC
>NW_010193651.1:0-422 GCF_000695765.1 Mesitornis unicolor | reverse complement strand
GTTGAAGTCCCCTACAAGTACAAGGGGAGGCGAATACGAGGCTTCTCCCAGCTGCCTATGGAATATTTTGTCTATTTCTTCATCCTGGTTAGGTGGTCTATAACAAACTCCCCCCATGATACCTGACTTGTTGACCTTCCCCTTGATTCTCACCCATAGGCACTCAACCCCGCTGTCACTATTGCTAATCTCTATGCAGTCATAGCATTCCCTAACCATACATGGGCCCCCCACCACCTTTCCTTCCTTGCCTATCCCTTCTGAAAAACTTATACCCATCAGTGGCAGCACTCCAGCTGCGTGAATCATTCCACCATGTTTCCATGATAGTTACTATAATGTAGTTATCCTGATGCACAATAGTGTCTAGTTCCTCCTGCTTATTGCCTACGCTGCGTGCGTTGGTGTAGACACACTTCAGT
>NW_010193650.1:1173-1451 GCF_000695765.1 Mesitornis unicolor | reverse complement strand
CCTCATTACAGAGCAATTACAGACTAATTATACGATGGGAACACCCAAACCCCGATCAGGAAATGGGACTGGGTGCCAGAGAGTGCACGCGTGCACCGGCACACACGCACACGCCCCCCCCAAAACCTCAGGAGCTCTCTGGAGCGGAGACGGGACACGTCAGAGGGAGGGACCTCACCCGAGAGAGGTCACCGGCTCCAATCCCGGCTGTGCTGACACCGTGCCTCAGTTTCCCCATTCGTGACCGGGCATCCTGCTCCCAACCGCTGCCCTGCCTC
>NW_010193650.1:632-1093 GCF_000695765.1 Mesitornis unicolor | reverse complement strand
TTACCCGCATAAGTGGCTTTCTGGTCGCCCCCCCGCCGGCACAGCCCTTATCTGCGGTGGGCTAGCGCAGGGCTGTCCGCAGCCCGGGGGGGCCACCGGCCCTATCGCTGTGCCCAAGGACGCCGGGAAAGGGGACAACTCGCCAGGAGTGTGCGGGGACTGTGGTCACGACCAGGAGCCGAATCCTCCCCGTCATCATCTTATGGCACTGCCAGCCCACCCCGGGCTGCCAGGGACCCCTGGGGACAAGGGAGGGGACGCTTCATCACCGGAGCCTCCCGCGATGGCAGCAGGGACAAGGTCACGGCAAGAACAGAGCGCAGCGAGCGGGGAGCACGGGGACAGGATGCGAAGCGGCGGCGCTGATGGCTGGTGAAGGGCCTGGCATCTCCGGGCACACGGGGAGAGACGGAAACGAGCTCTTTCCTCGCCTCCGGGATCTCATCACCGCGATCGCAACT
>NW_010193650.1:0-590 GCF_000695765.1 Mesitornis unicolor | reverse complement strand
CCTCTCCGCGCTGACGGGGGGGAGAGCAGCCGGCAGCCAGAGCCGGAGCTCCGCGCGGCCCCCGCGAAAGGTCACTGCCTTTGCACATTCACAAAACATGCATTTAAAGACAAATAATAAAATAAAGGGGGGAAAAATCCGGCAGATCCGGCAAACGCTGCGGGATGATCGGCACAGCGGAGGGCCCGGTAAAGCGCAGCCCACCCTGTCCCAGCAGAGTCCCCCCAACACCAGAACCCCAGATCTGGCAGGCTGACACCGTGCAATTGGCTTTAAAATAGCCAGACGCAGGCGAAACCAGCAGATTTCTATCTCCTGATTTGCTTTCTCGCTCTGTGCCCTGAGGGTGCAATCGCATTTTCAAATGCTCTGGAAGAATAAAGGCTAGAAAATTAGTTTCAGTGCATCAAGCAGATGGCCGGGGGCCGGGGCTTTGGGGGACCTCTCGCTCCTCGCTCTGCAAGGGGGGGCAGAGCTGAACCCCACCAGGGCTGCAGGGCTCAGGGTGTGGGTACCAATCAGCCAGGCTGCCCCCAAGGATGGCTCTGCAGGGGGACACGGGGACAAGTGGCGGTGTCACCAGGGATAGT
>NW_010193649.1:0-18544 GCF_000695765.1 Mesitornis unicolor | reverse complement strand
CGTTCTGTGATTCTGTGATTCTGAAAAGTCAGCAATCTCCGCAGTGTGCACCTGGCAAAGGATTGGCACTGAAGAGTAGTTTTGGTGAAATGTGGCAGTGATATAAAGAATGAAAAAATCTCCCGTTAATCAAGGTACATAAAAATTCTCAGAGAAGGACTAGACACAGATTACAGCTGTTTCTAGAAATACTGTGATTTGGGAAAATGCATTTCTATCTAACCAATGTGGAAAACATAAGGGATAGTTGAAGCAGGAAAGTATGTTTTCATGCAGCTCGTATTTTCAATTAAAGAAAGAAAAAAAGAATAAAATGTAACCGCCACCTCAAAATGGTCTGAAAAAGCACACTGTGAATCCAAGACCAGTGAATCTTGGATCCACAGTGTGGGAAAAATTTGCATTTACACTGCAATCTAGCCGACAGCTGATAAACAGTATAGCGATCTGAAAGCTGAAAAAGTTATTGACAATGATTTGGAATTAAAAGAAATCCTCAAGGAACCATCTAGAGCCAGGGTGAGATTATCCCAGAAGAATACAGCATATCTCCTGACTTGTAGACCTCTGCAAAATATTGCAGCTGAAATTTTTTATTAAATTAATATATTTTATTCTCAATGAAATGTCCTCAGATTATTTATTAAAAGCCAGATCAATTAAGACCCTTGTGACTTTCATGGCAAGCAGTTATTCTAATTTGCATCTAATTTTAGAAACTTGTGAACGCATTTAGAAATGTTCAGACTGAGTCACCTAGGATATAACTGAAAACTGGCAGTTCCTTTGTGACTAATTCATTAAGAGCTAAAATGGCTAAACAAAGCATCTATACCAATTCTGTACTCCATTCTGATGCTCTTCTCTGAATCCTTGAGCAAATACTTAAATTCTGGCATTTGATAATTCTGAAAGACTTTCTTTTCCAATGGTTTCGGCACATTCAGCCTTCCCACACCCCTTCTAAAAGCTGTGAGATATACAGGATGTTGTATGCTGATGCTCTGCACATGATGGTGTATGCTGAATGAAAGGTACTTGACAGTGATCTATGAACTGTGATGTGATATACTACATTTCAGTGCTGCAAGCATACACAGCATCCGTGATTTCTTCATTGAACAATAAAAAACCCAAACCTATGACCAGACGATGAAATCATCAGATCAGATTTCACTAAACAGAAATTGGAAGTTCTGAATTCATATTTGTGTTATTCAATAACATCAGGTGCAT
Source organism: Mesitornis unicolor (assembly GCF_000695765.1). Lineage (NCBI taxonomy): Eukaryota > Metazoa > Chordata > Aves > Mesitornithiformes > Mesitornithidae > Mesitornis > Mesitornis unicolor. Next base: position 17,308 of record NW_010193649.1, on the reverse strand, counting down.
TCAGATTCCATGTAATAAATTAAATACATTTTCCTGCATAAGCTAATCTCCAACAACTAACCTATCACACAATTATATGGGAACCCAACCAACACGAATTTGTAACTTGCAACATCCAAATTGCATTAAGAATGGTGAAAATAACTCTTGAGGAATCCAAAACCATAAAATAAAAGGGTATACAACGCTCTTGGCAACTGAGTGTACATAAAATTCTTCAAATGATCTTTCACTAGTTAGGCAATCAAAGACCACATGAAGAGTAACTTTATGCGACAGGCAAAAGGTGCAAGGCCATATTCTCACTGCAGTTAAGTCCTGCTGGAGCACTACAAAGGGATAAATCAACTCACATCGCACTGGAACGGCTTCTCTCCGGTGTGGGTTCTCATGTGCTCATCCAGGCCCCGCTTTTGACTGAAAGCCTTGTTGCACTCAGAACACTGGTACGGCTTTTCCTGTATGGAATGACAACAGTGAGCGAAAGTAAGTGCAAGTGAGCCAACACAGAGCCCAGGTCATTAAAGGAGTGGAATTCCATGCTGGATGGTGCAAGTTTTATATTCTCTCCACGGGATTACAGTCAGTGAAAACAACAGAAAGCGACTTTCAAATGATTAAGTGAAAGCTGGGAAAGCTGTGGTCTGACAGTTTCTACTTCAACACCCACTTACGAATTAATTATCTGACCCAGTCTTTCAAACCCAGCCATTTTGGGAGTCTGTTTTCTGTAATGTGAAAGGTACAAAACCATAAAATTCCAATGCACCTAATCCTCCACAAAAGCTTAAAGCATAAGGACAAGTAAGATATGTCTATAAAAACCTCAGGTTTGTTAGCATGTTTCCAAGCAGAGGAAGAGGTAAGGAGAGGAAGTGGGGGTACAAAGCAAGCTTGTGGTAGAGAAAAAACTTACTTTGAAAAGTGATGACAGAAGGTTAATCACATATTCATTGCAGAATCTTAAAAGAAGAGCAGATGGCAACCAGGCCATCTGTATTTTTATTAGAGCTATTGGTTAGCAGCTACTGTAACACATGATGTTATACAAGTTGCAAGCTCACTGACCTCAAATAAATAATTAGAGATAAGTATGGAAAACCACTTATATAAATATTTGTTCTTCAAAGTTCTTCCTTAATATAGAAACTTCTATATCAGGTGTAATTCCTCCTTTATTCCACTAAAGTTACAAAATAACTGTATTGAAAACAACATTTTAATAAAGTAATTAAACATAAAAGTTAGCATTATGGCACTGCACATTGTTTCACTAAAATTTTGATGCTCTAGAGGCACCTTTATTTTTAAATGAACAATTTCACTTATTTCTCTCTCATTCTACTTTTTTCTGTGCTCCCTAATTCTGTATTGCTTAAGTTCTAAAGATGGGTATTTTAAGCAACAAAGTAAACATTTTTTTGTAAATTAAATTGAAAACAAAGACTGAAAATCAATAGGCAATAAAATGCTAAGTCCACGAATTAACAAATAATAGGCAGTAATCTTAACGGTATTTTGGGAGATAATATGGGATCCAAGGATAAATGAGAAGGGACAACTTGGGTTAGGTGTTGAAGCTACAAAGTGAAGAAATTTTCTGGTTATTGAATTTCTGTTCTGAGTATGTAGGGGACAATCGATGAATCCTGCCAGGTACTCAGTATAAACCATACAAGTAATGCAGTGGACTATAAATCAGTGTTGTTATGGACAAGTCCCAAGGTGTCTCTTTAGGGTAGCTCTTTGCAGGTCCAGAGATCTCAGCAGGGGTGAAGACTGGGTTCTCCATTTTGCAAGTTGTGATGGACCACCTTTCCCATGAGGTTTCCTAGAAAAGGCAGCATCATACACAGAAACATCTCCACTTGTAATGGCAGGAATCCTCTAACTCACCAGTACCAGAGTATAAGCTGTGTACATAGGGAAAAGTAGTTCTCCAGCAATTTTAGTTTGAGGTAAATTAGGAGATAAATAAAATACATTTCAGTATGATGCAAGACAAATCTTTCCACTGACACAGGCTGAGTACATGGTGCCCAGCTGCATATAATCAAACTGGCCTAAGGGGAGGCCACTAATGAGCTTTTGTGTAAGACTCTCCCTACACATGTTTATTGCCTTTGTGTTTTTTCATCATTATTTTAATTTTGTAATTTCCATGATTCTTCAATATAGAGTAACACATAACAAATTACCTAAAAAAAATCTGAACTGATCTTAAAAAAAAAAAGTCATCATCTAGACCACAAACTTTATGTTGCAGGGAATTTTGCTAGACAGACTAAAGACTTCATAAGCACACCTGTAATATTTAAGGAAATGTATGGATAAGCCATATGAAAAGCAGGTTTCTACAACACATCCTTAATTGGTTTTGCATTGTGGTTAACATAAATCACATTTTCTGTGAGTTTTACCAAAACAGCCTTTCTCTGTGGAGACTGCTCCACAGAAAGTTCAAAGTTTTTAATGTGTAAATCTAAAACAGCTATGAAAACATTCATTATTGCAAACTGTACCAGGTGTACTTGCTCCCTTTCTATCATCATGTTCTACAGGTATCTGAAGAGTTAACTCAATTATGATTATCTTATTCATTTCAGAGTTAAAAGGACTTCAGGAGTGTCTAGACTCCGTTTTGGAGAAAGCCGTTATAAACTCTGGGAAGCTGAGGTCACAAATCTGGGCTAGAATACCTTCTCCAGGGTTATGTTTGGCTATTTGTATTATTCTTTTTTTTTTTTTAAGTATCTAACCATCCTATTTGTATTTAAATTCACATGTGTAGTGTGTGAAACACACCCAAAACCATCTTTGATCTAATTTTGGATCCTTTACATCTGTATATTCCAGTGACTTCAGCAGACACAATTCACACCAGTCCTCTCCTCTCTCTCCACTAAGCTAAGCTGCCCTTCATTCACATTTGTGTTCATTTCAGCAAATTTGGTAGTGTCATCCAGAGCAAAACTTGGCCCCAAATTTCTCTCCAGAGGAAACGGTTTGTTTGGTGGCTTTGAAGAAGACATAATTCTTAGAGACTAATTTCTTCAAAACAAAATATTGTGTCCTTTTTCTTTTCTCTCTCCCCCTTCTTCCCCTCATATCAAATTTCCATTGCACAATATTTGAAGAAGGTAGTATTTGTAACATGGAAAAGATGAAGTTGACTCGGCATAGCCACCACTGCTCTAAACCTGTAGAGAAAAAAATAGATAAAAATCACAGCAGTAAGTCTGAAAGGAAGTTAATACCACCCAAAAAAGGACAATAAGAACCAATAATGAGATTAGAAGAAAGTTGGACAAATTTAAAACATCAAGCAAAGGGAAAAACTTGCTAACTGTCAACAAAACAGAAAGATTGGGAAGATCATAGAAGTCTGACTTCTACTGCTAGAACTATAAATCTACCCTCTGTTCAAAAAGCATCTATGGTGGCAGCAAAGCCAAAGGATTACCTCTGTTTTCTCTTATTGATTATATAAATGAGGAAGGAAGCAGGGAGAGAGAGACAAGATGTAGCTGATACTGCAGTGACTTAATATTACATTTTTAAGTATACCAGGTATAAATAGAAATATGTAGATCAGGACTTATAACCTTCCTTCCTCTGAACAAAGATAGGCCAAGGAGAGTCCAAACAAGACTTGGCATTCTGGAAGGTGCTTCACTGTAAGACTGCCATGCTAACTTAGAAGCTGAAGTCTCAGATGATTTTCATTTCATTCAATTGAGAGGAATTGAACATTTTAACAACCATGATAAATAAAACATTGCCTGCAATACACACTTCCTGTGTCTTTGGATAGCTGAATCATAAATGACTCCCTTGGATTCCATGCAAACTGTGCTTTGGATTAGGAAGAAATCAGAAGAGGACAAATTCTCAAGGCCATTGACGCCACCATTAACAGATTGACAGAACATGTGTATACAGTATCTTGCAACCATGGCAGATGGAAATGCTTAAATGTGGAACTGCTAACTGCTGCTGTAGTTGACTGTATCTCCCTGAAGAAATATAAATACATTAGAACTAGCACATGTTGTTTCTGTAAACCTGGTAAAATTGCTAACACAGGTAAAACATGAATGACTTTGGTAGGAGTACCTCCAAATAACTTTTTAGTTAGAATCTAGTACTATTACATGAGCTCAACAGTAACAAAAACATAATCTAGACATTACAATATCCAAATAAATCATAGCTCAGGATTCAAAGAAATTACAGTTAAGAACAGTTCTAGTAACTCTTTCCAAGGTGGCAGGAGCAAGTTAAAACTAGGCTGAACCCACATTCAGAAGACCTTATTCTTTACCTTTTTTGATTAAATTAATTTACTACAGTGATTGCAGATCACTCAGAAAGTGAACTTGTTGACTAAAGAAATGTTACTCAATAATCCTCTTTAACACTAAGATTTTAATTGTCAGAGTATACTTAAAATACCAGAGCTACCTAGGATTTAATCTACTCTGCCATGATTTTTTTTTAATATCCTACTGAATTCAGCAGATTTACTTTAGAATTTCACATATTGCATGTTTCTTCTTATAGATCATGTTCATACATCTAAGCACACATCAGAATTATGAGCATCTCAGGGTAAGGCATACTGATCATGTTGAGTTTCACATGACTATCAACATGGTGGATCTGAATTTTCTACATACAAAATTCCGATCTGCAGACGAACATGACGATGGAAGAATGAACAGTAAGGCCCAATGCATACATGAAGATTCTTGGTAAAATCTGAATAAGCCGGAAAAGGTCTCAATCTAAACTCCTTGGTAAACAGTGGGCATGAAGCTTTCTGGAGTGAGATTTGGTCTCACTAAAAGGATGCACAGAGCTAACGAAAAATATCAGCTTATATTTTTGATAGCAAAATATTTTAAAATTCGCCCTTTGGTTCACCTATTTTTTTCTTCTTGTTTTTAATTGCTTCTATTGTTCTAAAACAAAGAACTTTGCTCCAAAGTGTTATAATGCCTACACATGAGGTGTAGATAGAGTAACACCACCTGCTTTCAAACCTTATGTGGAGAGTTTGAAACTATTTGCGTTACTCCTAACAAGTACCACTTCCTATTACATGTATTTGCATTATCACTTGAACACAGGATTAACAAAAAAATTACTTTGAAACAAATCAGCAAGAATGGAACAATGTGTCCTGAATGAACAAACATGACCAGCTAGACAACATTAAAATATACTGGTCAGGCTTGCAGCCACCAAAAGCGGACCTCTCAAACATAACCTTGGAAATCTTACGGCTTTGCCAACCTGAAAGTGCAGAAAAGACAGTGATGTTACCTGCTTACAAACCAGGAGGACCATGACAAATACAGACTTCAGGAAGCACTATCTAAAGGGCAACTTAGGCATTGAGGGAATGATGCTAAATACATAAATACTTTGCTCTGTGTGTTTTGAACCTATTCCTAATATTCTTAACACAATAATGTTGATGTGTCCCTCAAACCACATTCAAGAGCTCTTTAGCCAGTTGTACACAGCAGGTGTCAAAGATGGCGATTAGAAACGGTATCATCCAGCCAAAAATCCCACCTGAAAGGGAACAGCGCTACAACAGTCTGAAAAGCATGATCTCAGGAGCCTGGAAAAAATCCAACCAGAAGCAGCCTAACACAGCAGGTTCATGATGCATACACATAAGCAAGCCGCAACCTAACTTGTGGCTACCAGCAAATTTCTACCAAAAGTTAAGCAGATCAGCAATGAAATTAACAGAACTCCTCAAGAATCAGAGGGATCTTTCTGCTTGGTCTAGAAACCCCCCACAGATAGCGTCAGACCATGCTGAGGGCCAGGCCAAGCGAGTGGGTCTTTTACAAGAAAACCTGTTAGACAGCAGCTGTGGCAATAGACCTTTGAGCCTCAGCAAATTCCTGTGTCAATGTACAGGTTTTTTCTACACTTAAGAGCAATAGGTTGTTTCACTAGCAATGAAGTAGCGACATGTAATGTATTGCTCAATTCTTTTTGAAAGACAGCTTTACTCGCAATCAAAGAGCTGGGAACTGAGGTGTAGTGCAGTAAGAAAGACAGTAAAGTGCACAAGGGTGGCTTATGTAGCTGATATTTAGGTACATTTAGCCCTAAAAAAAAATTAAAAAAAAAATGCATTGAGCCGATTAATGTCGGGAAAAAAAACATCAGTGATACCTTCTGCTAGGTCATCACCACTAGCAACACATCCCCCATTGAGAGGAGAGGCTAAGTCGCTTAAGACCACAGATGGTGCAATTTAATGGAGTCCAGTTTTGTATTTAAGTGTGAAAAATGTGCAAGAACTAACAAGATGCTTTCTTAGTAACTGGAACGGTTTTGGAAGCTATAGCAAGTGGCTCACCCACAGACAGAGGCCTACTTAAAATATCAGACTTGCAGCAAATTACTAAATGTTGAGAGAGGAAGACAAAGGTTGATGAGAATTTACAACTCTACAGAAGTAGGGATTTGAATCTTATAATGATTAAAACTCCATAAACAATCACTTTACATGTACACACTTCCTCAGCTGAGAAATAAAATCCTTTTAAAAATATTTCCAATGACTAGACCACGCACAGAAACTTTCCTGTTAAAACAACTGTGAAAGGATTTTGGCAAATTAAACAAAAAAGTCACTTCTATTAGAAGTGACTGATGTTTTTCATTATGAAGGTTCTCCATTCAGTTTTGGAAAAAAAACACCAACCAAACTTAAATACTTGCAATAAGATTTATAATGAAAATAAAAACATGCACCTTCACTAAAATGCCTACCAGAAGTAAAAAGGTATAATTCTTTAAAATCTCTAGTATATGCAATTAGTTAGACTTTACTATATCATTAACTTCCCATTTTCCACAGCAGTTCTGCTTATTTGCTACCTACAATCTGTAAAGTTTCTGTTTATCTTTTTTTAAAGCACTGAAATATTTTCTGTCCCTAGGATTCAATGAAGGAGGGTTTATTTAATTAGCCATGATGAAAACTCAACAGATGTTGATCTGTTATTGGAAAAAGAACAGTATCAATATAAAAGAAATAATTTTTCACTGTACCAAGAAAAGTTGATCGTCAGTCAACATTACATTAAAAAAAGAGTGTGAAAATATAGGTGCAGTGGGATTCAAACCTTCTGTACTCTGTATACAAACACAGATTCCACAGGCAAGGAAACCACAGCACTGGCAAAGTCATCATCTTTAGACAGATGTTTGGGAACTTACTCATGTCTCACCAATGGGGAAATATAGAGAAAATCTAATACTGAAAAAAATTCTAAATTCAATAAACACTTCATGTTATTTCATTATACGCTGTCATGTGCATAGAAGTTTATATTTAGTAGCCAATGTAATGTTTTAGGTTGGGTATTTTTGTCAATATCACGGTATGCTGTTTCTAGAACATATGACCTTTTTAAAAACTGTCTTAAGCCCAAATATTTCCTGGGAAAAACAGAACTAGGGAAATTATGTCACAACCGTCAATATTGCTCTTGCGTTGTATTTATTATTTTATTTTAATATTCTTCTGGGTTAAAAAAAGAATAGAGGGAGTTGTGCAAAGTTCCAAGTGAGTGCCTTGGAAAGACTATTACTCAAGACCAGTTTGCTTCTTGTACCATCCCAGCAGCAAGCTGAAACACTGGCTTGAAAAGAAAACCTTGACAAAAAGCTGTCTCCTTCCACACATATTGTGATTTATACCTATTCCCAGGAAATCATTAAATAAAACTAGAAATTAACTCAAGGTTGGCAAACTCTTGCACACACCGCATCAGGCCTTGAGTCCTTAGCTTCTCAGGACATATTTACATTGAAGCCGCTTATATGACTGCAGCCCATGCAGACATACTCATAAAAGCTTCAGAATACTACTCTCAACCACCATTAACAAATTAACTGTGAGATTAAGGAGTTCAAGAGCTGACTTCAAAACATACCCAATACTCAGGCCACCAGACCACACCAATCCTTGCAACTCTGAGGCTACATTGCTAACAGTATCTGAGCCAGCTAGCTTCAAATGAACAAGAAAGTATAGGAGACAAAGCTTCCAAACAGTATTGTAAGTGCTGATAGTTTAAGTGTCCAGAAGCCATATAACATCAACTGCAATCTATTGACTAATTCCATGCAACATATACGTATATACGTGTGTAAATATATAAATATATATATATGCGCATACTGGCCAACTAATTCAAATGCGGACAAGTAAAGTTAGTTGCAGAGTTACAAAAATATGCTTATCACTTAATTTGGACTGTTTCTTAGAGTATAATCTCTGAACATTACATGCTTTTTTAAACATACATATACATTAGTGCATTTTTAAATATTAGGTACCTATGTATGAAACAAAGAAACATACCTAATAATACATTGTTATTTCGCTAATTTTTAAATATTAACTCAGAAAGGTACAACTTGACCATTACAGCCAGCAGTCTTCCAACCACCAGAAATCAGATTTTTAAACAAGCTATAAAAGTTGCATGGATCCGTTACACTTTCAAAGTATAAATATGAACTATTCAGACCAAGTTATGAAAAAGCATTTGCAAATGGCTTCTACTCTGTTTTCCATCACTGCCATGCATTCAACTTAAACAAACTGTAATAAAACTACTACTTTCAGAAGTAATGAAAACATCAGTTTGACGTGACAATAACTTTGGGCACCTATCAATGATCAGATTTCCAAACATTAAACATATTCCAAACATACTGCACTAAGATACAATAATTTCTCAAGCTCAAACTACATAATAGTTTGGCACTGAATAAAGCCTTAGGAAAGAGCTGAAGTTTACTGCACTGTGAAGATTGGAAGTATGCATGTATTTCCTCAAAGCTGTTATGGTCTATAAATTCATTTCATCAAGAGCTTCATCAAGTTCCTCATTTATGTTTTCTTAGGCTGTTATATTTATTCTTCTTGAGGAATAAAAATCTAAACCTACACATAAATCAAGCACATCTATTTTTATAGAAGCAAATCAGTACTCAGGTGACATTTTAATATTAGGTGGTTGGTATTTTGTTCTCCTTGTATTGTCAGTAGGAGTTTTGGCTTACGTTCTCTGTTTACTCCAGAGTCTGAGCTGACACCTGTGGCCACCCAGGTTGTACTCAGTTTAGCAGCTGCCAGACCTTAATCAACTTTCTACAATGATTTTTCCAGCAGCTTTCTGTGATCCGCAGGATCAGGTTTGGCATTTAATCCCACTGGTAAAATATATCTAGATTTAATCTCTACAGTGACATTTTTCTTGTTGAATGTCATATTACTGCTTTTAAGTTACTTCACAATTTTTGTGGCCAAAAGACCAGACTCTTTTTCAAGATGTTTACAAGAATAGCTCTTGAGGAAGGGTGATATGATGATGTTTATTTTCACAGTGCTAGGCTTAGCTGATACAAAAATATCTTCTGGATTTATACACCTTGTTACTTTTCTTTGAATAATTGTTCTGCAGCAAGAATGCAAGAATAAATTTCAAAATAAAATGTATGCATAGGGAAGTGTAAGAAAAGGAATAGCCAACATCCTTACAATCTTCTGTCTTGAAAAGCCAACACATCAAATGCCTGAAGAGAGAAATTTCAAGTCTAACTTTCTAGCTTTTCTTGTTCTTAGAACTGACAGAAACAAACATTGACTGACACACTGATTTTTTTATATATATTACTTAATCTTTAGTTTTGTTTAAATGGCCTAGGTTCACAGAACCAGGTTACAATGAATTGGTGTCATGCTGAGGAATTTCAAGCTATTTCTGCAGAGAGATAATCTTTCTTCAACGGGAAACTTCTTACACGGTGCTGTTAGAATACATCTCTCCTTCAGTCTTTACATTCAGATCTGGTGTGTGCTTTTGAAGCACACTTCCCAAATGTCCCCTCTTACTGCGCTTTGGTGCCCACTTCCAAAATTGGAAGTGCATGCAGTTTGGACTTCATGACCTGGATCTTCAGAATAAATTAAACCAGAAGATGCATTTCACGGAGTGCTATTGTACATTCAGTCCGCAGGACCAGACTACACATAATCTGCAGTAAAATGGCGGAAGCACATACAATATAAACATTAGGTCCTCAGCACCAACTGTTTTTACACACTTTTACATACATACTACTGCATTGTAGTACTTGTTAACATACACATAGTCTCTGATTTCCAGAATGAAGTATTAGACCACAACTACCCTGAGCACCAAAGGTGCTATAACATGAATGTATGCACTCACTTCAAAATAGACTCGCACATTAATTGCTCAGAATTGTCAGTTCAGCTTTTATTGCTCTTGGCTAAAGATCTGAAAAGTGCAAAGCTGGAAATTCAACTATCAGTACAAAATACAAATACGTTAGGCTATCAACCTTGTAATGTAAACCATCTCAATACACATAACTCTTAACTACCTCTACAAAACAGGATAGAGAGAATCTGACTAAACAAGCAAGAACACTGGATAATTCCCCTTTTTTCTCCAGCAAGTAGCATATACCTGCTTGAGAAAGAAATGGTAGGAAAGAAAAAGAGGACACCTCGAGCAGTAACAACAGACCTGGCTGGTATTAAAAGTACATGGCAGAAACTGTTGGGTTCTGCATCTCAGTGCACAGAGTTGAACTTTGCTAGCATCAATGTGTTCAGAGAAATGTCAAGGCAGGTGATCATGATATTACAAGACTATCATATAATCTACATACTAAACAGCTGTTCTCTCTACTAGAGGGAGAGGAGGGGTGTTTGTTTCCTGTGTAATATTTTTCTAGACTTCATTTTTTTTCTCTCAACACAATACTGAGTTAAAAATCATGCATAAACAACACAAAACACACAAAGGATCAATTATTTGAGTTTTCAATGTCTCTTCATGAGATCTTGAATGCCAACAACTACATTCCTGACAAGCATCAACCTACTACAGACATGAAATAAATCTTCATGCTCCTGCCAAGCACATAAGTGCTCTTGTAAATAATGGTCTCTCTTCAATTTACCTCAGTCTTTTCTCCACCCCCCCCTCCTTCCTTCTTATTCCTTCCAAACACCCCTTCACCACTTTGTTCTCCTTCACTTATATCGGAATCACACCACCTAAAAAACCATATTTATTCCCCTATATCTGTACAAGTATTTACTCATCTGAACAATTAAACTACAGCTGTTTATTCTACAGTATTTCATGGAGGACATTCTGTGGAAGAACAGATTCAGCATAACCACTCCTGACTTCCAAAATCTGTGAAAGTTCATAATAAATTTTGCTTTCTGTTCTATTGTATTTGTTAATACTACTAGTCAACTTTTTTTACCTTCCTACTAAGACTTTAAAATTTTTAGCTATACAGTTCTATTTAGATATTAAATATTGAACTGAGAGGAAGACAGAAACTTGGCAGAAGCAAGATTATAGTAACAGACTTTGGTTTTCAAAATGAGGTAGTAATGTTACCAATATTGATTCTCATTAAGTCAAAGTAAAAAAGTATCTATTTGATTGGGATAAATTAATATAAAAATGCCATTCATATACAGATAAGCTTCACTGTGAAGCTTCAGAATAGGAGCAGCATATAAACAGCAAGACGGCAAATAGAAACAAAACCCTAAACCAAGGTCTAAAAAATCACAGTGTCTGCATATTTAAATCCTCCAGAACAATTGTAAAGATTTCCAGTATTCTGCTTAGTGCATTAACACAGAAAAACCTCTGAAATATGACCTGTTTAAAACAGCACATTTTCTGAGACATTTTAAATTAAGTTTTATTATGTTCTTAGCGCAATAGAGTGTCTGTCTAATTACATCTATATTAAAGAAATCTCCACTCTGTGAAATCTGTTTTCCTAACTCTTCCCTTTCCTATTAGCTAAATAACAAACACGGTTGAGTTGTTCTTCTGCCACTCATAAGCAGTGTTTAAATTACTTTCTTATTTCTCCTGCTCTCACATTAATGTAAAGTCCTCAGTTTGTCTTTCAGTCCAATTTTATAGAAGCATTTTAGAACCAGCCAGGAAATCTCAAATATTTTCATTTTTTTGCTGACATATAAGAGACAAAATATGATGACATATGGGAATATATGTAAGCAACAACAAGTAGCCAAACAACAATAAAATAGTAAATTCTCTACTTAGGTGCATAATTACATTTCAGAGCATAACTAAGAGCAAGAATCATCCCAAGGCATTACACTCAGCTAAAGAGCAACTTTAACTTTTCCATTTGGTGCAATTAAAAATTTCTGCTTCAAAATTACTTTTTTTAAAAGAATTGTTAATCTACTATATTTGAGTGCTTTATTATCTGCACTGTGTGGGTTATCAAGACTGATGTATACAACTATCAAGATAATACACAATTACGAAGAAAAAAAGCACAACTTCCCGCCAGTGAAGTACTGCATTTTCCAATCCTGCAGGATATGCAATCCTGCTGTAAAAAACTGCTATCAGTTAATGTACAGCTTTTTAGCAATGAAGATAATGTTTGTCAAGTTCTCTAACCTCACTCATAAGCATACATTTTGGAAATCATCATCCGGTGTAAATCACTACAGTCAACGGAGATACATCATTACAGGCTGTAAAGGCCTATTCTTAATTTATTTTTTCTTTTTTTAAAATTTCTTCTACAGAGGCTGGGGAGTTTGTTGTTTCTACTCAAACTGTATGACAAATCAGGAAAAAATTAAACTTGACACTATTACAGAGCTGGTCTTGTTTATCACTCCTCCCACTCATAGCTATGTAGAACATACATGGTAATGATATTTCTCCTGGTGCAAAAACAAAAAAAAGGACAGTAATAACAGAAAAGATTTTATAGCACTTCTTAAAGTGATTTAACAGCTGGAGAGAAGTAGAAACAACTAACAACATGGGACTAGCTTGCTCCCAGTGAACCACAAGGAAGCACTGAACAAACTACTGATAACTTACAAACTAAATTTTCGGGTACCCTCAAGACACGGGTAGAATGGTAGAAAATAAAACAAACATATTTGATCTTATCTCTAATTATTTAGAAAGCTACTCTATGTGCAGATTTGCATATGGAGACTACTAATTTAACTATCATCCTCTCTATTCCCTAATAGATAAAGAACTTTCTCCGTTTAGTCTCAAGACTGCCTTGATTTCTGTAAGCAGTAACAGCTCCCAAGGGATTACTAGTAAAAGCTAAAATTTGCTCTTAATTTTTCCTTTGTTTTCTTATGGTGGATGGGGAGGCCAGAGACAGGCAACATACAGAATGCTGGACCAGCTTAACTTCACCTGGAGATCCCCCTTTACTAAAGGAATTAATATCTGGCTGTTTGAAGACAGCTCTCCATCTCTTTGCTGGCTGAGTGGGGCCAAGATCTCTCCTTTTGCCACTAATAAATATACATACTTGACGAGAATTTTCCATAGAACGGAAACTTTTTTGCTGAGACTTCAGGTTCAAAAATAATCCTGGAGACATTTAAAATTTGTCTTATATTTTGCCTTCAGTTAAATAAAGTTGTTTTACAGCTTAATATTTGTCATGAGTTAGTGAAGTACAGCCTCTACTAAAGCTCAGTGACTGGATTTTAGGGAGACAGTAAGAATAAAAGCACTGAATATTGACATTTCAAAAACAGTGAAGCCTCTACAAAATTCTTTACTCAGTAAAGAAAAACAAAAAAATGTACATCTGTAAATAACCACAGGCTACAAGAAGAAGTTAGTACTGTTATTATTTCAACACATAAGAAACTGAACGCAATAAAAACAGAAGGTCAGTAAGGAAGTCATAATTAGAATTTAACAGTTAATGTCTTAAATCTTTGCCTCTTATTTTGATAAGTATAAAAGACTTTGGTTGGTATAGCCTAATCTCTACATAAACAGTAATTACTTACTTTTCACCACACATGATCCATAGGCAACTATCAAGTAGCCACAAACTAAGCCACACCTACCTTTGTGTAGGACTTACCCTTGTGTGGGTGCGAATATGCATCTTCAAGCCATCGTTCTTGCTGAAAGCTTTGTCACAGTACGGACACTGGTAGGGACGCTCACCTGAAAACAAAAAAAGCAACAGAATCCATATAAATGGCCTCAATATAGGAAGGCCTTGCAGCATGGTTATTTGTCAAACTGAAACACTTTTTACTGGCCTTGCCCTCACACTCAGTTCAAACAAAAAGAGATCCAAGCATTAGGAAAATTACAAATAAAAGTCCACCTCAGCAGGATGCAGGGCTGGATCTAAACACTGCTCTTTGCTGCTTGGTTTTATTCTAGTAATATATGAATACACAAAGAGAGCCTTCAGGGGAGAAAAAAAAAAAGAACAAAACACCTACTGCCCTTGCCCAAACCACATCCTACAGTGACGTATACATGGTCACTTCCATGGCTAGGCATTAACTGCTCCCAAATATTTCTGCTGTTTCACATCTGGTTGTTATTAGAGCCCTCTGGGTGTCAGAATCCAAATGAAATATAAAATCTACTTTCTTTAATGAGGTATCTGAACTAATTGTGTTAGAAGTTAGTTAATCAAAAGTTTCTGCAATTTTTGTGATGCAATTTATCATAGAAATGGAAGCAGAAGGATCTTAACATCTCTCCTGCAGCATCCCATACCTTAAAGGCATTTAGTTTAATGTTTCATTAAACTGGTGTAATTTAGAATTGATTTTCCCAAACTCACATTAGTATAATGTGGATACTGAGCTGTTCAGAACCAGAGAGTGAAGAGTTTCTAAGCTAGCTCTTGGAAGAAGCTACAAAGATTTATAATTTCCTAAGGGCAGTTTGATTTTTAACTCCTTAAACAATGCACTGGAATCTATTGCCTCTTCTTCCTGTACACAACACTTTAAAAGCAATTATCAGACTGTTTCTAGGACAAAAACACGGTTCAACAAAATAAGATAACTATTTTTCTATTATCAAAACGGAATTTGTTCTACACAATCATAATGCTGAAGGTGTGACAAACTTTTATTTGAAAAACACAAGTTAAGCAAAGCCTGATCTACTAAGTCAATGCACAGATTTCTGCTTATGAAAGAATCTTTGGCTGTATAGAGAGATTTAACATATACCAAATCTCAAACACTTACTAACACTAGTTCTCAATCCTGGAATAGTTAAGTAAGAGTGACTACATTTTACAGTAAAAAAACAAACAAACAAACAAAAACCCAAAGATATTTCACTGATATACTGAAGATCAGAGTGTAAGAGAGTGGCAGTAACAGAGGTAAGCATTTAAAGCTCCACAGTCCCTAACAACAGGCATATTCATCTTGACCCGGAGGAAGGAAGCCTCATCTCTCTTCTCATCTTTTCTCCACGTGAGATGTTCCTCCAGGATTGCTCAGAAGGAAGATGCTGAATGTTTGCCTTCTCGAGAACAAGATGTCAAAGGATCACAAAAAGTATGTAATGGAGACAGCTTACAGAAAGAGCTCTTCAGGAGGACCAGTTGTAAATACAGTACAGCTGATCAACTGATAGTCACTGTTGTACATAAAATCTCCATACAGTCACCGGATGAGCAGAGATTTGAGGGCAGTTTTGATTAGATGGTTATTTAAGGGGATTAAAAGAACTCTCTTTAGCAGATAGAATATTCTGTTTTCTGTCTTTTATTACTGTTTAGACAACTCTGATAATGACAGCAGCAAGAAACTGCGAAGTACTTGTGAAACACACTTTTTTCCCTCTTGTGCTCTGCCATCTCTCAGAAAGCACAATTGTGAGAATTTGGCTCTTTTTTGAGAAAGATGACAATAATCACTGCATTGGAGCTGGGTTTTCACTGAGCCATTTGAAATACAATGCTCTCTCTCTCATGACCCTTGATGTCAGGAGATTAAAATCCATGCCTCCAAAATTCAAAAGCTCCAACAGTTGACAGTACTTAAATATTTAATTAATTCAAACGACATTTTTATGTTTTAGGGCTTTTGAATGTTGAAGTTAAAGCTTTCAGCAGTTTGTAAGCAGATGAGTGTTGACAGGTAAGAGTTGTACCCCTCTCCTCCCCCTCTTCCCTCATCCTCACTCTCATTAAAGACACTTTTGCTTTCAAAGGATGGTTTTGAGTCTGTCTGAAATGGATTAATAGTAAATTAACCATGGAGATCATGGTACTTGGTAAGCCCTTAAGAGCTTTCAGCAGATGCCAGTAAAGGACAACAGTATGACTTCATATCAACATGCACACCTGAAAGACTGGCTTAGAGCAGCTGTTAAGTACTGTAAACTTCAAAAAATCTCCTCTGTTCCAAAAATCAAGTTTACTATGTAACATAGACTGCAAGCTCTGACTTGGCACTGATGTCTGGTGAACGTCCCATTTTTCTAAACTATATAAACAGCTTCTCATGTCATCAGTAATTGTCAGTAACACAACTTAAAGATGACGCAAGTAATTTTACTGTTGCTCTGATGTTTAATGTTTTTTTTTCACCTAATCTTTGTAGTCTGTATGCCCAAAATATATGTAAGCGCCCTTGCATTTATGTAAGATAACATTTCCCTTGTGCATACACATCTTTCAAGTATGTAATTTATCTTCTACCTCCAAGAGTTTTAACACTTTAAAAGATTAGGATGAAGTGCTGTCTGAAAAGGGCCTAACTTAGTTGTTTGGCTGAGAATTGAATGAACTGCTCTCAGCCAATCCATCTTTTTCCCTATTTACTGTATCAGAAGCCTAGGCAACTAATTCAGATTAGTCATCTGAACTTAAGGACAGCAGATTTTGGTGAGACAATTACAATCTTACTTATTAACTTCTCTATCTCTGGTAAAAATTAACTTTCCTCCTTCTTCAGAACTAGAGTATGCAAACATTGTTCATGCTACTGGTCAGTTGCTTGTAAGAATGACCCCAGGAACAGATTCACCATTCAGACAGCTGGAGAAGTAGGTGTTCCCCAGTGTAAGTCTTACGTCTCTAAGTCCTGTAAGAGAAACAGGAGCAGCAGTTCCTTTCTCCAATACTGCAATATGCAAATGGAATAAAATGACAACAGTTAAAAAAAGACAGATTTGACATAATCAGAGAATCATAGAATGTATTGGGTTGGAAGAGACCTTAAAAGATCATCCAGTCTAACCCCCCTGCAGTAAGCAGGGACAATGTTGCCAGACAAGGTTGCTCAGAGCCCCATATGCTTGAATATCTCCAGGGATAGGGTCCCCACTATCGCTTTGGGCAACCTGTTCCAGCAATCTACCACCCTCATATTGAAAAACTTCTTCCTAAT
>NW_010193648.1:870-1251 GCF_000695765.1 Mesitornis unicolor | reverse complement strand
GCCACACCAGGGCTAACTGCTGCATTTTCTGGACAATAAGGAATTTAATTTTTTTAACAAAACACCACTTATTAATCATTAAAGCAAGCAAACTCTTGTGCCATACAACAGTTCATCTTGGCATCCAGATCTGCACATGACCCCTGAGCTCTCTCTTCCCTCAGCAGAATGACATTAAGGAAAGATGTTTTCGTGGGGAGATGTTGCACGATGTATGCTCTTAAATGTGTATTTCTGAATTTAACAATGCAATATTTGACATAGAAAGAACGCAGCTTAGTAACACACTAACCACTCCTGACATACAACGTGGAATTGCACATTTCACCGCTGCAGTGATCTTCAGGATTTATTTCATGCTGACACTGACAAGATTCTACC
>NW_010193648.1:375-625 GCF_000695765.1 Mesitornis unicolor | reverse complement strand
GCCCCAGCCATGCCACACAGATCCAAACGCGGGGCGGTACCGGACAAAATGCGGTATGGGAGCACACGATTCAGAACAGTCACAGGCGTGAGTCAACACCAGCACAGAGCACAGAGGGACAAAACCCATCCGGAGGACCCAGACAAAGCCATACAAAATGCCATGGTCCTCATCATCACTGGCTACAAAAACCAAACTAAACAAAACGTCGGTGCTGGTCACCATCACAGACGGCAAAGCCAACACCCCC
>NW_010193648.1:0-205 GCF_000695765.1 Mesitornis unicolor | reverse complement strand
CGCCCCCCTCCCCCACGGCCCCCGGCCCTCAGGGGTGCTGCCGTCACTCTCTGCACCCCCAGTGTCAGGGCAGGGCCCCCCCCGATCCCACTCAGAGTCCTTGGGTGCTGTAGCGGAGTTGGGGGGAGTCAGGGTGTTGCTAGGGAGGTCTGGGTGATGCGGAGGGGCGTCTGTGTGATGCTGGGGGGACCTGGGTGTTGCTGGG
>NW_010193647.1:0-11819 GCF_000695765.1 Mesitornis unicolor | reverse complement strand
CCACTTCTGTACCCAGAGCGCGGTCAGAGCCTGGGGAGGGGGTGGATGCCCCAGGGCTGTTGGGGTTTCAGAGGTGTTTGGGCAGCGCCCGTAACACCATGGGTCAACTTTTGGTCAGCCTGGAGTGGCCGGGCAGCTGGACCAGGTGGCGTAGGTCCCTTCCAGCTGGACTGTCCTCTATTCTAGTCTGTATTCTAGGTTACTCCTGCTTCAACTTCTAATGTAAAGAAGGGTCATGTTGTGTTCGTTCAGTGTTGTTTTTCCCAGGGAACTTCTGTAGTGCAAAGTGGGCAATGGCTGTGAAAGTTCAGAGCAGCCCTTTACAATTAAATGCTGCTGTGACACTTTTAGCTAAGGACCTGTTTTAACTAGAGAGAGAACGTGGAGCTGCCCCAGAGCTCTGTGCTTTGTGGAACGTTGAACGAATGGCGCCGTGGCGGTGCTGTGATACCCCCGAAGGGTGAATCTGCTGGGAAATGGGGTAACCGTGGTGTCCCATGGGATACCCGCTTTCTGTTGAACCTCTGCAGGAGAAGGCTTCACAGAGTCACAGAATGTGAGGAGTTGAAGGGCCCTGGAGAGCTCCCCCAGAGCAGGATCACCAGAGCAGTCGCACAGGAACACCTCAGGGCTTTGGGTGTCTCCAGACAAGGAGACTCCACAACCTCTCTGGGCAGCCTGGGCCATGCTCTGCCACCCTGACACTCACAAACTTTGTCCTCATCTTCAGCTTGAACCTCCTGTGCTCCAGCTTGGGACCATTGCCCCTTGTCCTGCCATTGGCCATCCCAGAGCAGAGCCTGGCTCCTTCCTCCTGACACTGCCCTTTCCAAATGGATCCCCAGGAATGAGGGCACCCCTCAGTGTCCTCTGCTCCAAGCTCAAGAGCCCCAGCTCCCTCAACCTCAGTGCTCCACTCTGTCATCTCTGTGGCCCTGCTGGACTCTCAAGCAAAGGCTCAGCGTCCCTTTGAGCTGTGTGACCAACGCGGGTGTTTTCAGGCGTCCCTCTCCATCCCCCCGTGACAATCTGCGTCCTTGTGCCCTGCGTCCATCACAGGTGTGGGTGTCCCAGGCTGTGCTGCTGGGTCCTTCTGCAGCTCTAACCCTGAGGTTGCTCTCCTGACGCGCAGAGGTGAGGCCTGAGCCCCTGCAAGGCCCTGAGGACAAACCCGTGACAGGGAGCCCTGTCCATGGCAGGGGAAGGACCCGCAGCCAGGTCAGGGCAGGCGATGGCTCCCAGGACCCTCCATTGGTCCCCGCTGGGTTTTCTCCCCGACAAAAGCCCTTTTCCTGCCGTCCCCGTCTTGCACTCCCTTTGCTTCTCTCAGTCGGCACGCGTGCATAGTTTATTTTTCTTGGGCTGTGCGAGTATCTGCAGAGGTATCTGCCGTGCCTCCTAGGAGCAGAAACGCCTGGATCGGGACGGGTGGCAGCGACACGCGTGCGGTTCATTTTTAGACTCCTGCCACGGGCTGGTGTTAAACCCGAAACCGAGAGCTTGGCCTCCGCACCCCAGAGCTGCACAGATCAAACAGGAGGGCACCCCAAATATAAACGGAGGAGAACTCGTGCTCTGCTGCAGAGTTGTCTTAGTTTTCAGTGCGGTTTTGCTGTGCTGGGCTTGGCGAGTGCTGCTGAGACACGGTCCTGTGTTTGCCGGTGTTTAACAGCTCGCTGTTGATCCCGGTTCTTCTGTACCTTTTCTGGGTAGGAAAACACCGTGTGAGCGTGTGAGCCAGGGCTTTATTGTAAATACTTCGTTAACGTCTTTGTAACGCGCTGAGGAAGGAACCCGTTTAGCGCTGCTGGGGGGGTTTGTGTGGTATCGGGGCTGTGGGGACGAGCACGTCTGTCACGGCCAGAGGGGGAAAGGGCCGAGCAGACGTGGGCACCCGGGGCTTCCTCTGCTGTGGGGTGCGTGGGAAGCGCTCGCCAAGCTCCCTGCGTTCCTGGTACTGCGGGGATGGGAAACCCAGCGCTGAACAGAGACGGGAGGTAACGGGAGGGAGAGCACTGCTCTGTGCCTGGACTCCACAGCCCTAACCCGTGGTGCGCCAGGGGTGGCCAGGAGAGCCCTGTGCCTTCCTGCAGTCATAGAATCATTGAATCCCAGCGTGGTTTGGGTTGAAGGGACCTCACAGCCCCCCCAGTCCAACCCCCATGGGCAGGGACACCTCCACCAGCCCAGGCTGCTCCAAGCCCCGGCCAACCTGGCCTTGGGCACTGCCAGGGAGGGGGCACCCACAGCTGCTCTGGGCAGCCTGGGCCAGGGCCTCACCACCTCACAACCACGAGTTTCTGCCCAATATCCAGTCTAAATCTCCCCTCTTCCAGTCTAAGCCCATTGCCCCTTGTTCTATTGCTATCTGCCCTGGTAAAAGGTCCCTCCCCAGCTTTCCTTGTCCTTGCCTTCACTCCCCTGACAGGATCCTGCCCAGCGCTGGTCCGCTCCATCCCTGCGGGTGGCGGACGTTGAGCTTTTCCTACCGATCCCAGCATCTCTGGGTGATTTCTGGGCTGGCCAAGAGCTGATGTGCGAGTTCTGGAGATGGATCTCCTGTGTGCGTGTCCCTGCACACAGTGGTTGCTGTGTTACCAGCTCTGGTTTTCCTGTCTCCTATTTCCAGTGCCAGGCAGGCGAGATGAGAGGTGCAGCCTTCGTGGCCTCCTCGGCCGTGGTGTGCAGGCCAGGACGGTGATGAAGGTCCATGGGGTCCGGTGCAGCGCTTGGAGCCGTGTTTGGGGCTGTTCCTGGTGTTCAGCATTCGGTCTCGCTGTTCTGCGTTGTGTTGCTGGAAGCTCGGGACATTGGCGCAGGCAGCACCACTGCCGTTGCTCTGCTCCTCTTTCTCCTGTCAGCCCCTGCTGCCGTTCGGGTGGGTGCTTCCCAGCCGCTGGGGGGTCCTTGGTGGCCGATGGCACAGCCAGGTATTGGTGCTGGGGCTGACGGACACTCTTGATCCACACTGGTGCTGTCAGATGCTAAGGAAGGAGCTGTGGTTTGTGAGGAGCTGAACCCAGAAACACGTGGAATGCAATGAAGTGAAATGCTGGGTCTGCTGCCTCTTTATTTTACCTCTCTGTGGTCTGTTTCTCAAATTGTTCTTCACCTGGAGCCGGTCGATGGTTTCGCAGCCCTGGATTTACGTTTCTTATGGAGATGGAGCGCAGGACTCCCTGGGAGAAGATGCCAA
Organism: Mesitornis unicolor; assembly: GCF_000695765.1. Taxonomy (NCBI): domain Eukaryota; kingdom Metazoa; phylum Chordata; class Aves; order Mesitornithiformes; family Mesitornithidae; genus Mesitornis; species Mesitornis unicolor. Next base: position 8,623 of record NW_010193647.1, on the reverse strand, counting down.
CGGGCTTTGGGTTCGGTGGTGCTTGGGGCTGATCTCTGAGCCGCGGTTGTGGCTGGAGGCACTGCCTGAGGTGGGGAGCGATGCGCCCCGGTCTGTCTTGTCCCACCACACACGGGGTTTCTGTGGGTGGGAGGGGAGGTGTTGTCCCTTGGAAAGGGGGGTTTGAGGTGCTCTGAGCTCTGGGTTCTTCTGGAGATCCCAGTGCAAGCGAGCGCTGGGGGAGCTGCCAGCGCTGCCAGGGCCTGGCAAGGGACCCGCTGTGTTCCAACCGGGCAGAAAACCAACGCGTGCTGCCGCTGTGGTTGTCCATTGGGAAGAGGCTCCACACAGGAGCCTGTGCAGCCTTTCTGACTGGCTCACGGGGCCCTCCTGGCAGGAGCCAACCCTTGGGGCGTCTGAGCTGATGAGGGGCACCGCAGGGTGCAGGGTGGCCGAGCCTTCGGGCCGGTTGTCTGCAGACAGCCGTGCTCTGGGTTGTTGTCTGTGGTGGGGAGCTGGTGTGGGGTCACTCTGTGCTGCTTTCAAGGTGTCTGGGAGTGCTCTGTGTGGGAGGAAGGAACACAAACACGTCTTTGGATGCTGCTACCTGAGGAAGAACAGCATTACAGCATCCTCGCTGCTGGAGCGTTCGTCCTGTGCCGACGCAGGTCGCAGCCTCGCGTCCTTCAGCCCCTGCCTTCTCCCACCAGGCTCTGTCAGGTCCCTTCTCCTCCCCTGGCTGCTCTGGTGATGAGCTCTGGAGGTGTGGCTGCACTTGTGCTGGTTAACCCTTGTATTCACTGCCTACAGGAGTTACTGCCGCAGTTTCGGCTGGGTGATCGGTTCCTGGGTCTGTTCCCAGCTCACAGCTTTCCCCTTCTTTCTCGCTGTGTGGATCCTCTCTGCAGTTTTGTGTCTCCTGTCAGAAAATTCCTCCAGAAAGCTGTGGCTGTGTTCGAGACTTTCTTGTTCCCCTTTTGTGTGGTCGGGGTTTTTTTTTGGTGGTTAAATGAGCTGTGGATATCAGAACAAGAATCTAAAGTGTTGTTGCCAAAAGGCAGCTCTTACTACAAAACAGCCTTTGTGCAAGGGAAGTTGTCCCTCGGATGTGCCCAGGCCTTGCTGCTTACGTGCCCCGCAGCGTGCTCGGGTTCGGGTCCGTCCCGTTCCCGTATGTGCACAGTCCTGTCCTGGAATGCTCCTTTAATGACGGGTTGGTGAGCATGGCTCATAACCCTCATGAAGGCTGCGAGGTGACGACCTGGTCTCGCAGGCCGGGAGCTCACGCCCGTCTCCGTCCCACACAGGTGAATCAGCGCAATGTGCCCGGCATCGACAGCGCGTACCTGGCCATGGACACGGAGGAGGGCGTGGAGGTGGTCTGGAACGAGGTGCAGTTCTCGGAGAGGAAGAACTTCAAGCTTCAGGAAGTGAGTTGCCGTGTTTCCCACAGGAGGTGGCGCAGGGTGGGTTGGCAGGCGCTGGTGACCTTTCGTGGGGGTGACTGGCTGGGTTTGGGGGCTGTGCTGCTCACGCGTAGCGAATTCGGCTTCGGCCTGGGCAGAAAACGTGAGTGAGAACTGTTTCCATGGGCTCTCGTGTTGGTTTGGTCTTGGTGGTCAAACCACGCTCAGCCACGGTGCCGTGTAGGATGAACTCGGATGCTGTTTGCTCCTGGCATGGCAGCTTGAAGCGTGCGGTGGTGTTTAAGGGGACCGAGTCAAGAAGAAAGTAAGGCAAGGGCTGCTGTGGTCGCTGGGGTAACACAGCTTTGTCTTTCTGGTGTCAAGGAGAAGGTGAAAGCGGTGTTTGACAACCTAATCCAGCTGGAGCACCTGAACATTGTGAAGTTCCACAAATACTGGGCCGACGTGAAGGAGAACAAGGCCAGGGTAAGGGAAGCCAAGGGGCTGTTGGGTTTTCTCACTGCGCGTCCTGTGGGCGGTCGGTGGAGCAGAGGCTGATGTCTCCTGTGTCCCTGCAGGTGATCTTCATCACGGAGTACATGTCTTCAGGGAGCTTGAAGCAGTTCCTGAAGAAGACAAAGAAAAACCACAAAACCATGAATGAGAAGGTAACTCTTCTGTCCGCGTGCGCCCGCGTTCACTCAGCGCCATCGGCCTCTGGAAGCCCTCTCAGCAGAGGGTGCTGACGAGAAGGCAGCCTGGTGATAACACAGGGCTGTGACTGCTTTGCAGTGCTGTAAAGCAGCTCAATTTTGGGTCTCTTGGGCAGTTCTGGGCCCGTTGTGTTGTTCCCAGCAGGTCTGCAGCTGATGGGGACGTCTCTGTCCGTGCGCACAGGACAGGGGGAGGGCGTCTGTGCAGGGGCGTTGGGAGGGGGTGTTCTAGACCCATACGAATGGGTCGAAACTAAGCTGAGCCTCTAAGTGCTCAATTCCCACACACCCACATGGGTAAAAGCTCAGGTGCCACAGAATGGAGCATAGACCCCTTCGTACAAACAGGCTGTGAGTTACAGAGCTGGGGATTAGTTCCTCTTCCCTGAGTGGTTTTTCTCTTTTCTCCTGTGTCTGCAGGCCTGGAAGCGATGGTGTACCCAGATCCTCTCTGCTCTGAGGTACGTGGTTACTGATCTAGCCCTAGGCGTAGCCTTTCTCGTGCTGGAATATTAAAACTGCAAACGCAGGTGCTGCCAGACGTCAGCAGCCTCACAGCATAGAGCCTGGAGAGCAGTCAGTCCCCAGCCCCGTCCTTACCCCAGTCATGGGCTGCAGCGTCAGCCCCAGAGTCCAGTGAGACAACACTGAACCCTCTCAAACAGAGACACAGCTCCAGGGCAGGCTTTGTGACTGATACAACGGTGATGGTGGGAGCTGAGCACCAGGGAGCTCTGAGTGTTCAGCTTTACAGCCTGGATGCAGCCGTGGCCAGGAGGGTGGTGCAGGGAAGTCTCAAAGAAATCAATTTCCACAGCAGAGAGAGAGGAAGACTTTGGTTGTAGCATACTGCAGCATGCAGTGGATCCACAGTTACTGTGTGGTACTGCTAGGGGTGGACGTGGGTCTGTGCCTTGGTGGTGCAGGTTGCAGCCGTCTGAGCTGAAGAGAATGTGGGGTTTTTTGGTTTGGTTTTAAAGACTCTTCTCCACCTGAGCCGCAGTTGGTGTGTAGCCATAACAGCCTTGGAAAAGCAATAACCTGGGTGTCAGAGCTCGGTGCCCACTCCATAGAGAGGGTGGCTCTCTGGTCCCTGTACGGCACTGGGTGCCTCTGTGGTGCCTGTGAACAGGGCCAGAATAAGGCTCTGGTATTTTTGGTCTAAAGTTGGATGGACGAAGCAGTTTCTTCACCCCTGGTTCCTGGGTTTCTTGGGAACTGACAGAGAAAGCTTGCTTTTTCCCCCCGTGGTCTGGAGATGGTTCGTTAGAGACAGTTGCTTAATTGCCATGACTCTCTCCTGGCCTAGAGGCTGATGTGCAGTCACTGAACTGCACCTCCCTGCTGTTGCAAGTCCCTGGCGCGTCCTTCGCCCTCTTGCTCCCCTCTGCTGCTGCCTGAGGCAGGGACGTGGTGAAGGGAGGGCTCCCAGCCCCTGCAGTGTCCTGACCCGCGCTCTGTTCTCAATCTGCAGCTACCTCCACTCCTGTGATCCCCCCATCATCCACGGCAACCTGACCTGCGACACCATCTTCATCCAGCACAACGGGCTGATCAAGATCGGGTCAGGTGAGGCTTGAGGAGGTGTCCCCTGGTGAACAGACAAAGCCATCTGATCCCCTCAGGGCTGTCTGGCACTGGAGGTGTGAACTCGTGTTCCTCCACCCCGTGTCAGTTGTGCTGGAGACCGGGGGCAGCGTTCACTTCGGGCGCAGGGAGGGCTGGTACGGGATAGGGTCCTTAGCCCCTTCCTCAGTCGCTGATCTCGAGGGACTGACCGAGAAATGGGGGTGAAACCGTCAGGTTTTGTACGGGTGTTATCTGTGGCTGTCGTTTCCATGTTAATACACACGGGGTTCCCTTCCCAGCGCTGCGGAGCTTTGGGGTTTGTGTCCACTGAGGCCACACGAGTGCTTCTTGTAGCAGCCAGCATTTACAGTCAGGGTTACGGGCTCTGGCTGCGCCCAGCTGCTTGTCTTGGCATCCTCACCAGCATCACTCGCCTGGGCCTGGGTTTCGGGACGCCTTGGGCCTGTTTGGCAAAGGCTTGCCCTGCTCAGACAGCCACCCTGTGCCGAAATGCTTCATTCCATCAGAGGGGATTTTTCTGGCAGGGCAGCACAGCGCTCTGGTTTTCACCTTTGCTATTCCTGTGTGTCAGTCTGTCTGCGGTCAGGATGCGTTATGTACCTTGACAAAACCTTTCGAGTGACAGCTTTGCTGTCTGCCATCCAACTTCTGAAGTGTCCTCGAACCAGAGGAGCGCGCACTTGCTGTCCTGTAGGCTTTTGTCTGAGGATTCTTGGTCTGAAGTTGGCAGCGCACAGCAAAGAGCGCTCTGCTTCGCCTGTCATCTGAAATTATCCTCTTTGTAAACCACAGACCTCTGGCTTTCCTTCCCATCACAGAGCTCTTGCGCTGTCTCTGTTCCAGCATCGGGGTCTCTCCTCCGTAACAGACCTCTGGTGCACGCAGGGAGGCCGGGTCACAGCAGAAGGGACACTGGGTTCCCCCTGTGCCTCTGAACTCGGTGACTTGCTCTTCATACAGGTTAATGCCATCACGGGCTTTGCTCTGTTGCCTTGCCCTGACTGTGTCCAGGTGGGAGAAACTTCCAGGAGGTGTGCACATCTGGTACCCGTACGCTGGCAAATGCAGCGGGCTCCTGGCAGTGAATTCAGGCCCTTAGGGGAAGTCTGACGTGGGCACGAGTTCGTAGGGGACGCTTCTCTTGCCAGCGCAGTTCAGAAGCGTGGCACGGCCGCGGTCTCTCTGACTGATCGACCAACGTGAGGGTGGCATCTGGAGCTGTGGTGCTGCACCAGAGGAGCTCCTGCAGATCCGCAGATACCAGCACCGTTCTGGAGAGCGTTCACGCTCCCGGGGTGCCCTTTGGAGGCTGTTGAGTAGAAAGGGGCTTTGGGTGGGTCACAGACTGCCTCAGCTGAGTCACACCGCTGCCTGCTCCCTGCTTCCGCTGAGCTTTGCTGCTGCTCGCTGTGATGGCAGGGACAGCGCGGTCCTGCCCCCTGTCCCAGGCCCATGAGCTCTGTTAGAGCAGGGGGTGTCTGTGAGCCCAAACAGCTCCCTCAGCGTGAGGAGTGCAGGACAGGACATGTGCTGGGAGCATGGCTGTGCTCAGCAGAGCTGCACTGCCCTTGTTCTGACCAAGCTTTCTTCTGCTCCACGGCTGCAGGCTGCCCTGCTCGCCCTGCATTCAGAAATGGTTCATCTGGTCCTTTCTTAAACAAAAGGGGAAGTGAGCGCAAGTGGTCGAAGAGGAATCCTCCGGACGCGAGAGCTGCGGCTGCAGCGCGGGCTGGGGTTGAAGCTGCTGATGCTGCAGAACGCGTTGGTGTTCCTGCAGCGCCCACCCCACCAGGAAGGTCAAAGCGGCGTCACCGGGGCTGGTGGCGGCGCTGGAGGCTGAGGTTCCCGGGCGCTGCTGACGCTGCAGCAGGCAGGGGCTGTGTTCGTGGCTGGGCCCTGGGGCAGCAGTGGCTCTGGGTCACCGGTGGTGCTGAGCCTGTGGTTATTGCTTCGTGCAGGTACTGCTGGCTGGGGGCTGAACGCTCCTGTGCTCACCTAAGGCAGCAGGGCAGCAGTTGCCATGGGTTTAGGGATATCAGCGACTCAGAGCACTGTGGTCTGCTCTGTGGTGCTGCCTCTGTCCCCAGCACCCATCTGGGCTCCTGGAAGCTCCTCTTCTCCCTGCTTCAGGAAAAGCAAATATTCACTGAATGGTCAAAAATGTGGCAAAGGAAGCAGCCGGTGTGCACTACAGAGCATCCCTGTGCCTGCCAGGTGAGGAGGAGCAGCGCCTGCGCCGTGTGCGGTGTGAGCTGCCCTCATGCCCATCGCCCCTCGCTGCTGGCGGGGCTGACCACTGCCCTTCTTGGCCTGCGTGCCACTGGATCAGCCCCTTTTTGCAGCCACCTGCACGCTGCAGCAGGGAACGGGACGGGTTTAGCGTTGAGGCGTTGCTGATGCTGTTGCCTTTATTTTTGGGAAGAGGGATGGAGTCTTCGTGAGCTGGGGGTCGTCTGCGGAAGAAATCAAAGTGGGAGAGAGGGAGGATTTCTCGTGCTGCTTAAATGCAAAAGCCATCCATAGTCCGTTAATTTACTAACCTTTTTGTTTTTCTTTTTTCAGTGCCATAAAGTGCAGGGTTAATAGATTTAAGGAGGAGAAGTGTCAAATGAGTGGGGAGCTCTGGAGAACTTGTGAGGAGGATAAGGAGACGCCACAGTTCCTAAACTCAGCCCTGGGGTTCTCCAGCTGTGGAGCTGTGCTCACATGGAGACGTTTCTCCTGAGAGGGCCCCGTTGTTTTCTGGGTGCAGCTCCCCAGGACCCACTCGCAGCTGCACCGCGTTTGTCTGTGTTGCCTGAGCAGCGGCCTGTGTGGGAGCGTGTCGCAAGATGTTTTGCTGTGGCGGGTGGCAGGCGCTGTGGGTGCGAAGGAGCTCGGGGCGTTTGGGTGCTCGGTGTGGCTGCTGCTGTGAAGCAATGCTGGGAGGTGTTTCCTGTAGCTGGGAGTGCCAGAACCGGTCGTGGGTGGAGGGAGGGGATGGGTTTGAGGTAAAGCCCCTTTGGGGCAGGTGTGGAGTAGTGCCCCAGCAGAGCCTCAGAATCCCAGGATGTCAGGAGTTGAAGGGACCTGGAAAGCTCCCCCAGAGCAGGATCACCAGAGCAGTCACACAGGAACACCTCAGGGCTTTGGGTGTCTCCACACAAGGAGACTCCACAACCTCTCTGGGCAGCCTGGGCCATGCTCCAGAACCCTCACACTCACAAACTTTGGCCTCATCTCCAGCTTGAACCTCCTGTGCTCCAGCTTGGGACCATTGCCCCTTGTCCTGGCATTGGCCATCCCAGAGCAGAGCCTGGCTCCTTCCTCCTGACACTGCCCTTTCCCAATGGATCCCCAGGAATGAGGGCACCCCTCAGGCTCCTCTGCTCCAAGCTCAAGAGCCCCAGCTCCCTCAGCCGCTCCTCACCAGGAGATGCTCCACAGTGTTTTCTTCTCCAAGTGATAGCACTTGTATGGTGAGGAAACATGGCAAGGCCACTGTCTCACCATGGGTGCCGGATCCACACCTCATCTCTGTGGCCCTGCTGGACTCTTTCAAGCAGTTCCTGTCCTTCTTGAGCTGAGGGCCCAGCACTGGACACAAGATTGCAGCTGTGGTGTGAGCAGGGCAGAGCAGAGGGGCAGGAGAACCTCTCTGCCCTACAACCACCCCTTCTCATACACCCCACGATGGCGTTGGCCTTCTTGGCTCAAGGGCACATTGCTGGCTCATGGGCATTGCTGCCACCAACACCCCAGGTCCTTTCCAGCCACTCGTCCCCTGCAGCGTCCATGGGGTTGTTGAGCCCCAAGAGCAGGAACCGGCCCTTGGCCTTGTTGAAGCTCATCCCATTGGCCTCAGCCCATGGATTCAGCCCATCCAGGTCCCTCTGCAGAGCCTTCCTACCTTCAGCAGATCAACACTCCCTCCCAACTCAGTGTCATCTGCAAACTGACTGGGACTGGGGGTCTCCCCCTGTCTCTGTGCCCTGGGACGCAGCTGTGCATCAGCCCAACGAGCAGAGCAGGGAGGTCAGTGCTGTCCCAGTGCATCTCCAAGCAGCACCCCCCAGCATTCGGCTGCTGCTCTCCTGTCCCCAGCACCCCAACCTCTAGGATCCATTCTGTGTTTCCCCATGGTCTGTCCAGGGCTCTCCTGTTCCAGGCCCAGGTGCCAAGAGGCTGAGCTTTACATGGCATTGACTGCTGGTAAATGTTGTGTAGGTGTGGGTGCTGCTGCTGGGATCCGTGCCCGGGGATGCTGCTGTGGGCTGAGGGGTGCTCGGGGCTGCACACTGCTACAAGCACAGGTTCCCAGCTGCTCAGCCGCAGTCGGCCGTGCTCCCTTGCCCAGCCTGGTTCTCAGTTAGAAACACAGTTAGAAACAGTGATGTTCCTTACGTAAAGGTGTTCAAAGGGTGGCTGGAGGCAGGGCCCGGTTCTCGGTCGTGTCCGTGTTCTGCCGTGACGTGACCTCGCTGTCTATCGATGTGAAGTGCTTGCTGTTTCATCAACTCATTGACTTCTATCTCGTTTTACTTCCCGCTTACGGGCTGCTCTGTTACCAACAGTCTTTCATAGGATATTTGCTAATGGTGAGCAAACTTCTCCGCTCCTGTGCTGTGACTACCACTATGTGTAATGTACATTACCCGTGTGTGTATGTGTATATATTTATATATATATGTGTGTGTGTGTGTCCGCAGCACACACAGACATACACACCGATCTGTTCCCACGTGTTCCCTTGCTATAAGGCTGCTGCGTGAAGCTGCTCGGCGTGGGTGCGCCCTCCTCTGAGCCCCGTTCTGAGCGGGGCCCTGGCCCGAGCCTTACAGAGAGGGAGCACGGCCCCTGTGAAGTGCCCTGGTTGTTGGTCCTCGTGCTCCCCGTCCCTAGAGCGTGCTCGTCCCCGACCCCGCTGCATGCCGGCCCCGCATGTCGCGCCCGGCG
>NW_010193646.1:12023-20022 GCF_000695765.1 Mesitornis unicolor | reverse complement strand
CGCGCCTTGGGTACCGGGGGGAGGCGTGAATCGCCGCCTGGGCACTACGGGCCGGTGCCCGCCGCTGCGCCCTCACTTGTAGCCTGACGGTCGGCGCTCGGTAGCGCTGCGCGGCCCGCGGGACAAGCTGTCATGAAATCCGTTCTAGGGGCACAGCGGCGGAGACCTCGGTAGTTTTGGGAGGAAGCGTTCTCAGTTCCAGATGATGTGATTTCAGAAGAGCTCAGTTTTTAATAAACTAGGAGAGTTATAAAGGTCTTTGTGAGCCGTCTTTCTTGTACAAATAAAGTCTCTCATGGTTTGAATTACGATATGAGATATTAATTATCTTATGTTCATTTTCTTTAAATATTTTTAAAGGCACATTTTCTTAAGATATGTTAGATGTTTACAGTAGGATCCTACATCTTTAAGTGATGCTGCAATTCTCTGTTAAGTGCTTTACATCTCAAGGTAATAACAGATAGGTTATCTGAGCAGAAGTAGACTTTCTGAACTCCAGCATTGTGAAATCTCTGTGGAGCTGTTCTGAAGACCTTGTGGTCACTTTCAGTTCTGGCACTCTCAAATCTGCATAGGACTTTTACTTTTTGAAATAAATCTTTATTTCAAGATCCATGAAAACATAGAGATGAAGTTGATATGCACACAGTCTTAGTGCACTGACATGAGTTTTATCTTCTAAAACAGTACCAGTGTCCCTAATAGATATTGCAGATACGGTACTGCTTTATATTGCTTTACTAAGTAATCTTAAGTTTTTAAAAACTAAGATTAATGTTGAACTTTTTTATAGCCATGCAAGAAACGGCGAGAGGAGGAAACTTCTGTAAAAACTATCACAAAATATTTTTCACCATTAGCAAAACCAGTGGATAATGTGTTGTCACCACCAAAACCCAACAATATATTGGATTATTTTAAAAAGGCATCTCTTACTGAGGAAGCTACATTACCAGTTGTAGCTGGAGAAAATAAAACACCATTGGATGCTGATGACAAAGACTGTAAGTCACCTTTTAAAACACCTTTAAAGCGGAAGAGGAGAGGGAAGAGAATTGATTTAAATAATAAGCTAAAAGAGATGAAAGAACCTGAGAATGAACATGAAATAGAAATTAGTAGTGAAGACAGCATAGAAGCAACAGGAGTGAAACAAGACAGTAATGATTTTATTCGTACTTGCACTTCAGTTGACCAAACATGTGCAAAAGAATTAGCAGAAGATAATGTGCAAAGAGAGAACTTCTCAAATGCTGTCATCTACAGAAAAAATGCAAAGAAAGCTGGTTCTGAAATAAATAGAACAAAAATTAGGATAAGGAAATCAAGGAAAAGGAAGCACAATGTAAATACGGACTTGTCTGAAAGCTTTTCATCTGAAAACCAGCTGAATGAAAAGTGTAAGACAGAAACTGAAGATAAGAATAAGAGGATGTCTCCTACAACAGCAGAGTGTGACACTACTATTAGTGATTCCCGTTTTGAAGTTCATACAGATGAAAACACATCACAGCTAAATAGCAGAACAATAACGGTGTCATTTGAGGACTTCTTGAAGAGTCAGGGAGAAAATAATGTAGATCATGTTGAAGAAGACCCAGAGCCAACAATGGACAATTCTGCCGCCACAAATGAAATGGACAAAAGTGATAGTATTAGTGACCCAGAAAAGTGTGAGGAATCTCAACAGCTACCACTTAGAACAGTAACTGTCCTTGCACAAGTTCATTCCATTCCCCCAAAATTAGCTCCTTTACATAAGGAGCCAAAAGGCTCTAGGAAAATAGCTTCCATTTTTTTGAAGCAGAAAGGATGTGTAGGGGAAAAAGAAAGTAGCCCACCCCTCCTGGACATTGACCAAACCGAACAGGTTACTCAGAAAAGAAAATCTAACGTCGTTATTGAGGAAGAAGAACTGGAGTTGGCTGTACTGGAGACTGCAGGGTCAGATTCTTCGAAAGCAAAATGTACTCTTGAAGAAAGACATCAGTTCATGAAGGCGTTTAGACAACCAACAGCAGATGTAATAAAAAGTGGAGTTAAAAAGGCACCTGGAAAACAAAAGCAAGCCGCTGGAAAGTCTTCCAAAGAAAAAGAAGGACCTGAAGATGACATCGCTTCCAGTAAAGGTTTAGAAAGTGGAGTACCAGAAGATTATGTTGGCAAATACACACAATCTGTTCCTCAAAACAGTAGAACTAAAACCAAAAGACCTAAAAAGTTTCAGAAAAAAGCAAACAGAAGAAGGAAGGCTTCAGAAACTAAGGAAACGGATGTCTCAAATACCAGCAATTATAATAAAGATGAGGATTCAGGAGCTAATGTTCTTACTAAGGAAAGCACCTTAGATGTAAGAATTTCATCAAGTCCAAAAGTGAAGGAGTTAAGGAGGAGTTTAAGGCAGAGGAAAATCAAAACATCCAAAAATGTTACACCTAAAAAAAACAGGATTAAAAATATCTTCTCTGAAGATGAATTACGTGGCAGTCCTTTTCAGACTTCTACACCAAGGGCAAGCAAGCGATCAGAGAAGAAAAGTAACGTGTATAAAGCTGAGGTGATTACCGTGCCCTTTGATGGGAACAGCCCAATAAGGTAAACCTTTTAGAGTATATTCTATCATTTTGCACTGTGTTTTCCTGTTGGGGGGTTGCTTCTGTTTGGAGCACTGTATTTTTAAAGGCTTTTAAAAATGAGAGTAAGAGTAATGTTTCCCTTTATTAAAAAGTAATAATTTCTTTATACTTTTTTCCTTAATTAGAATGAGGTTCACACGTATCGGTGCGACTGCAAAATCAAAGAAGGCTGAAGCAATGAAAAATGAAGAGTTTAACTCCAAAACTACGAAGGTAATTTATGTAACAGTTTGTGTGTCAGTATTTTCTCATTTACTATATGTATATAATTGTGTTAATATTCAGTACTGTGGAACAGTCTACTGTAATACAGTATTACAGTTCTCAGATGCCCTACGGAGAGTATTTCTGTGACTTCTGTTAGGATTTGAGATCGTTTCCTGTACAGTTATTGTACCTTAGATATTAAAATATGTTTTATTAGTGTACATCCACTTTTCATAACAGAAAAATCCAATAAAATATTATGCTCATGTTCTCAGGATGGGACATAGTGTTTGGGCACAGCAGAACAGCTTATGCTTAAGAACATCACTGCCCATATTTCATTTGTTCTGTGTTGGAGGATCCTCTTGTAGGGCTCTTACTCCCTTTTGAAAAGTATTTATATTATCTTGTTTTGCTCCTCCTCTCCATTCTTTAATTTTATTTTTGATACCTATAAAATTTTATGAAAATTACATGTTTTTATGAATGAGAAAAATATTTTAATGTTAAATAATTAATATATTGCTATTAACTGCTAAATATTTTTGTTCTTTTGTACTTTGTCAGACAAGCTCCACTTCTAAAAATCTATCCAAAGCGAAACAGCTGATTGAAAAAGCAAAGGCTATACGGCATAACAGATCAAAGGCTAATGAAGACTTACCAACTCCTGTGAGGCGCTCATCTCGACAGCGAGCACTTGCTGATAAGAAAAAAACACAAGAAAATGAAGTAAGCCTTTGTATTTTGTAGGGGGAAAAATTATTGATGTTTTTGTGATTCATTTAAGCAACAAAAGTGTTTCTTATCTTGCAAGCACTTCTTTTAGAAAATCAAGTAAGGTAGATATCTATGCAATGATACCGTAAGTGTCAAGTAGTAAAGTAACTGCCAGGCACAGACAGGAAAGCTCATCCCAGTGCAGATCTGTCACACTTCAGAAGTGACCGTTTCCCTGTCCTAATGGACAGCACGGTGCCTGTTTCAAATGTGTATGTTTTAGGCATTTATATTTAGATGAGAGTAATTCTGGCCTTTGTTTATATATTGGAGATATTATTCTAGATACTATTTCTGCGTAGACAACAGTAATAAAGGTTCTCTATATTCTTCAAATTATATTTGCTGATTTCTAAGCACTCCAGCAGTTTCTTCAGTTTTTCTCAGTACTGATCACTAAATTGTATTGTCAATAAAGGAGGAAAAGTTGTGCTTCTTTTATTTTGTTTTCCCTCTAGGAATCAGTAATAATTCTAGATTCAAGCCTGAGTGATGCCACTACTACAGTGCCGAATGTGAAGCAAAAGAATCTTCGGAACTTAAATGATGTTTTGGGGAAAAAGCCTAGAAATGTGAAGGTTGCAAAGAACTCAAATGGTAATTGGGGTTTACTGAATGTGTTTCATTTTTGTTGTAGTTATTGACTATTATAACTTTATTTTATAAAGCTGCCTTTGCAGTACATTTAACTTCTGGGGTTATATATATATCTATCTATATATAAAATATTCTAATCTATACCTTTTATTTTTATGATATGTTAGCTGTTTTTTGATTAGTTAACACTGCAGAGGTTATTTACATGTGCTGCTTTGATTTTTTTCTTCATTCAGGAAAAACTACATTTGTTTGAAAAACTGCCAGTAGTATACCATGTTTTGCTGTCTTCTAATTTAAGCAGGTTTTTTTAGTGTTACATCTGTAGTGATGAAATAACTGGAAATAAAACTATAATTAATTTTGTTAAAATATTCAGTTTCTCTTAAGAAAAGGAGATTCCCTCATGCTATTAAACAGAACATACGGATAGTGGAACAGAGAAGCAAGGTTAGAGTCCTGTATCAGTGTTAATTTAATAATGATTTCTTTTCTTTTCAAAGGAAAAGTGGGATATCCACCTTTCTTCCTAGGCAGAAATGCTCAAAACTCTGCAGGTGAACCAATTGTGATCTTTGATGAAAGCAGGTCAGTTTTCAAGACTGTAGTTGCTTAAGAATCAAAATGCATTCTAAGGATACTTTTACCATTCTCTCATTTTACAAATTTAAGTACGCTTATTGAAATGTGATATAAATGTTCATGTTTTTTACATTAATCTGCTTGCAAAATTTTGGGGATTTTTGGAGAGCTCTTCAACCCCATTTTAGATGGTTGAAAATGTAGCTGATGACTGATTAAAAAAAAATCCTGAATTGCATACAGAAATAGAAAACCAAAGAGGATTATTTTTTTAAATTAAAATCTCTAACACAAAATTTTAAAATTAAATGTAAACTTAATTTTAGCAGTTTTCCCAGACTATTTCTAGCTTGTGTGTCGAAGTGAATGTTATTAAATTCCGTTGCAGCCTTACACAGCTAATAGTTCTATTTTTTTTTAAATTTCTATTTTCATAAAAGCCAAGATGCATCTGAAAATTCTCAAGATGATGATCAGTTCAGAGCAAAACGTGAATTCTTGATGAGTGGATTGCCAGAGTTACTGAAAAGACAGATTGCAAAGAAAGCAGCAGCAATGGAAGCGTACTCTCTTGCAAGTTCATGTTTTAAGACCGTTGTCCATGTGCAGCAGAAGGATGACTGTAAGCTTTTGTTCAGCCATTGTGTAAATGAATGTAATAATTTCTAGGAAATGTGTGCAGAAAAGTTTGAATAGCAGGGGTTGCTGTTATGACTGGAATAACTGGCAGTTCCCTCTTGTTCTGTGTTGCGGTAAGAAAACAAAACTTGCAAGCTTGCAGTGAGATATTTTTAAATACACAATTTAAAAATTAAATTTATGCTAAAGTAATGTATGCATTTATGGGCGAGGATGCAAAATTCTTAATATTTAGTTTAAAAAGTTAGTCTTTCAAGTTCCAATTTGGATAATAAAGATCACGTTGGACTGATAGGGGCAGAAACCATTTTCTTTTGACAAAGGTAACATAATTCTCAGAAGAGAAAAGAGTGAGCTGCAGTGTTCTTAGGAAAGGGCATGGCAGAAAAGCAGAAGGTAGAGTAGCAATTAACGGAGTTTTATTGCGAACCAACCAATACACAAACAAAATCCTGGGTAGGCATCTGTCCTGCAGAGGCCCAGTTAGTGCACAGGGGGTTATTTAGAGCAAGCAGAGCCCAGGAACATCTTACTGGAGAAATCTTGTATGCAAAAATGTGCAAAATTAATAAAGATAAAGTTGAGGCAGTGTAAGTTAAATAAGCTTGGCTCTAGCATGATAAAGCTGCAGTTAAAAAAGCATTTACTCTTATTTACTGTGTGATGGTTTTGTCTGTGACTCTATCTCTGTTTTGTTAACAAAAGTTTCCTCTCGTTTTCTTCTTGTTGGGGGTTCTTTCGTAGGTTATCCAATGTGGAAATTGAAATCGCCATCGTGTCCTCTCTTAACTGAGCTAAGGAAACTGAATACTGAAGTCACTAACATCACAAAAATCACACTCTCACTTGGTGAATTTTCTACTGTGAATTCAAAAGTAACTGGAAACTGTTCTGCACCTGTGGTTAGTACTTTAAAATGGGAGCTTGTGTTACAAGAAAAGGAAAAGAAAATTGAAAATGTTTTGTTACTTGTTGGGATTTCTGCTGTTTTAAAAAATCCTGTAGTTTGAATCTGGGTCAGTCCTGGATTTTCTTTTCTTGTGTGTGATTTACCCATTCTGCATCCATTGTAACGTTAGACCATTCTCAAGGCTTTCTGTTAATTTTCGGGTTTGACAAGACAGCTACCAATTGAAATTATGCAAAACTGTCGTGGTTATTTTGTGTAACATTTCTGAGTAATAATTTTGTATGTGTGTGTTACAGCTTTCTGGCCACCGACCAGTTTTTCCCGATATATTCAGGAAAGATTTACTAGATGAGATCATGTCTTCTAATTCTCAGTTTCCTGTGAGAAAATACTTCTACAAGTTTCTGAAAAAGCAAACGGAGCAAGTGGTTTCTGAAAACAGTACACAAGGTTAGTAATCTATGTTGGGAAAAATAAATACACACTCACACTCTGGCATAAAAAGCCAAATGGGAATTTCCAGAAGAGCTTCAGTGAGGGAATACTGCTGTTGGAAATAAATTGATCCTCACATTTTAGGTCATTTTGACCAAATTCTTCAAATATGACTTAAACAAATGTACAGTTGTAATGGATGTAGCTTGAAATTTTAAAAGGTTGTGATGTTTTGTTTTGTTTTGTTAGAAAGCAAAGATGGCACTGCAAATTCTGAGGTAAATCAGAAACCTGACAATTGGAAGGAAACTAAGAGGAAAAGGAAGGAAACAGA
The DNA here is from genome assembly GCF_000695765.1 of Mesitornis unicolor. Taxonomy (NCBI): domain Eukaryota; kingdom Metazoa; phylum Chordata; class Aves; order Mesitornithiformes; family Mesitornithidae; genus Mesitornis; species Mesitornis unicolor. The sequence continues at coordinate 12,899 of NW_010193646.1, read as the reverse complement.
AGACCACAAATCAAAACGAAGGAAACAAATTGAAGGTACAGAGACTGAAATAAAATCCAGAGTATGCAGGAACCTTATTTCTCCCATATCTGGAGAACAGCAAGCAAAGACAGGACAAGCAACACATCTGGGGGAAAACAAGACCCCGAAAGCAGATGTTGTGACAGAAGACACTGAATATTTATCAGAGCCAAATGCACTTTCAGGTAACTGCATTTCCTGTCTGAATTTAATTCTCTTTTTGTTGAGGGAATGCATATGTGATATATATCAGCTTTCCACTGTGATGCAAAAATTCTATGTAGTCTTAGTGTTTTACTAGACTTGATCAACTCTTTTGCATGAAGAACTATTTAACAACTATTATCTTTTTCTGTAGGTATTGAAAAGGAAGATATGCTCTGGACAGAAAAATATCAACCTCAAGATTCCAGTGAACTTGTAGGGAACAAGAAAGAAATTGAAAGGCTACACAGGTCAGAAGTGGGAGCATGAATCCATTCTTAAAATAACTCTAAATATCCTATTACTTGCTTATGCTGAAAGAAGTGAAGTCAGTTATTTTACACTGTGCTTGAGTAACACTTGTAGGGTGTGTGTTTGTGGCCTTTGTTTTGGTTTACTGCCAGAAAGTTGCATAAACAAATTGTCAGTCGGTGTGAAAGATCTTTTGGGCACAGTTTCTTTTGCAGTAATACCTCAGTAACTTGTATGGTGTAGTACAAAACAAAACCACACATGAAATGCTACTTTAGGCTGTGGGATAGAATGAAATACTTAAGTAACTATCCTTACAATTTTAGAAAAAAACTGGTTTTGTCACGTTATTTAAGCTTACATAGTGTGAATGAGAGAGCAACTTACCAATACTTGTCT
>NW_010193646.1:0-12002 GCF_000695765.1 Mesitornis unicolor | reverse complement strand
CCCTACAAGCATGCCTGATCTTGAGGTACTGCCTCTGTTTTTGACAGTAATTTAGTGCTCCAGCCCATCTAATATGCTGTTCTTTCAGTTAAATTTTCTGTGTGGGTCTAAGTTATTGTTGTGGCTCCTGTGCAGAATTTAAAGATCCATCTGACAAACAACACTAAACTATGAACGATAAAGCATTTTCCACAGTTTAAGTAGTTCCCTAAGTGACTTGTTTTCATACCAGTCAACTAATAGAATGGGGAATGAAGGAATCCTTTTTTACAAAAGAGTCAGAGGCAGAACAATTTATTTATTTTTAATCTGAAAGGACTTGATAGGTTTCTGAGAGCAATAATAAGTGGTTGATGTCCCCAAGTTTTGTGTTCTGTTCCATCTGAATTGGGTTCACTTAATTCAGCAGTAATTTTTATTCTCTGTTCTGTTTCTTCTTTTTATAGTTGGTTAAAAGAATGGAAAAAAAGAGCTGATTGGGAAGAAAAAAGAAATCAGAAAGGTGAAAAGGAAGACAAAGAGCATCAAGGTGCTGACAGAATTAAAAATTCTATATATATATGGATTCTTTTTGTGAGAAATGACATGAATTGATAACAGTTTGAACAATCCTTTGTTTTCTTTTTAATAATTCTACAGATTCTTTGGACAGCCTTGACTTCATAGGCAGTATATCAGATATTGAGGAAGAGACAAGCCTTTGCAATACAGTGCTGATAACTGGCCCACCAGGAGTGGGGAAGACTGCTGCAGTATATGCCTGTGCTCAGGAGCTTGGTTTTAAGGTTTGTGGACTCTTTTTCTCAGTGCTGTTTTTCTTCTTTATAACTAGTGATATGAAAGCATTCGTAATACAAGATGTTTATTTTTTTAATATATATTGAACACCATTGCAGATATTTGAAGTCAATGCCTCTTGCCAGCGTAGTGGTAGACAGATCCTGTCTCAACTAAAAGAAGCTACTCAGTCTCATCAAGTGGACAAAAAAGGCGTTAATGCACATAAGCCTTGCTTTTTTAACAGTTGTAGCAGTACAAAGTCACCAAGTAAGTTTCATGGTTACACCTGGGGGTTTTGTTTGGTTATATTTTTTTGTTTTGGTTTACTTTAAGAACTGAGTTCCCAAAATGGTTTTTAGACATTGGTTGTTCAAAAAAGATAGCAAATTTCAGCCTATCTGGCCATAATAATAAGAAATGCTCTGTTAGTTAATGCAACTACATGCCAGTTTAAATAATTACTTTATCAAAATTACCGACTCTTGATTATCTTTGATTATTTCAGTAGTGGTAGAGTAAGTGCTATGAGAAACCTGAACAAAAAGCATTCCCTATAAAAAGAGAAAAATAGAATAAGCAGAAATTAGCACAATAAACCTGTCCTGTACTAGATACAGAACTGGAAATTGCTCCAAATTTGCCTGAAGAATGTCTTGAGATTACATTTGCAACTTAAGTTTAATATAAAACATATCTTGCAGAAAAAATGTATTCTCCCAAGAAAGTTATTTCACCAAGAAAACCTCCACTGTCACCAAAAGGAGCAGGATTAAAACGAAGCTTGCCCCCTAAAACACTTGCAAACTATTTCAAAATTTCTTCCAAACGTAAAGGCAATGATGGAGCAGTAACATCTCAAGAAAAAAACAAAGGTAGGTATTGCTGTTTGATAATTGGTTACCTTTGGAGATGGAAAAGTTACACTGTACTACAGTGTATGTGGAGCTGTGTGAGGAAAAGAGTAGAGCACACTTATTATACCCTTAACTGCTGGCAAGAGTTACTTAATGCATCTCAGATGCACTTAGCCAGGGAGGAAGAAGTCATAACTCAGTATCACAGGAGAGTTAACAAGGGCACAGGCATGCTGAAGTTCAGTAGGTTTTCCTTAGTGTTTAGTTTTGGGGTTTTTTTTCAGAGCGTTTAGGTAAAAGATAAAATTAAAAACTGTACCTTTATAGTACCTCAGTGCCTGTTTCAGATTGGTGTGGAATGGTCATTGTGCTAGATGGTGTGTGTGTGTGTCTGTGTGTGTGTGTATGTATAAACTGCCACAGAATTAAGTGATCCTGTAAAACCAATAAATATTTCATTTCAGACTATGGATATAATACATAGAAGGGCACACTGAAGTATTTGAGACTCTTAACATTGGAAGGTATATTTCCAAATGTTTCATGTGATCAGGAAGCCTTAAAGACGGGTTTTAAGAAAAGAAATAATATATCAAGAGAGCCAGTATTTTTGCACAGGCAGTACGGAGGCATGCATGAGCAATGGGCTGGGTAGAATTGGGGTCTAGTATTTGTCTTTTCAGGCAATCATGTTGCATTGTCTTGAAGGACTTATACCTACTTCATACCCCTGAGACATCACAGGTCACAAACAGCTTAGGTGCAGAATTAATTGTACAAATAGCGAGCTCTTGACCAAACAGGGTTGATTTCACAGCAAATCTGTTGCAATTTTTTTTTTTTAAACAAGGGATGTCAGAAACAGATGTAGGTCAGAATTGTAAGGTTTTGTGTCAGTGTGGATTTTCTTAAGCAGTTTATATATGGGGTGTTTTTGAAACCAGTGACTAGAATGCAAATTAAATTGTTTTAGTCCTCCTTTACTTCCTGCTCAATTATTCACCCCTCTACAGGAAATACACAGAATTCACCTGAAGAAAAGAAAGATGCACAAATTAAGTTAATAAACAAAGAAGCAGAAGGAGAACACAACAGAAAAAGTGCAACATCTCTCATTCTTTTTGAAGAGGTAATACAATGTGACCAATACATCCTCTCGTTATTTTTAACTAATTTTACTTTCTTTTCCCTTCTCCTTGAGACTTCTAGGTAGATTCAAGTGTGAGGATTATCAACTTCTTGAAAATTAATTCAATGTTTAATGATTTCATCTTCATTAGTACTGTTTTTAACCATGGATCATTATTTTACAAAGTTATTTTAAAAGATAAACTATCATTTATCAACAGTTGTTCACTGTTGGAACAGTCTGTAAGATTCTGATAATTTAAAACCTTTGATTATTTCAAAAGTGTTGGTTTATAGTTTTACACTGCTTACATACATTGAGACACTTGAAAAGTCACCATTAACACCCCAGCAATTACAGTATCTTAAGTCCACAATAAGTTCTTTATCCTCTTGCCCAGCATGGAAGACTCTGATCAAACTGTTGGGTGCTAACAAGTGAACTTTCCCTGAGACATTTGTACTGTCCTTGCCCCTGCGTGTTCAAGAAATCTGTGTTAACACTTACACAGTTGTTAACAGTACGACTGCATTCATAGCTTGTAGCTACTGTTAAAGCAATTAATATTTTGCACGTCATTTGTTTTCTACAGGTAGATATAATATTTGATGAAGATGCAGGATTTCTAAATGCAATAAAGACATTCATGGCAACTGCAAAGAGACCTGTTGTTCTTACTACCAATGGTGAGTAGTCTCAGTTACTGTAATTACGCTTTACAGATACAAGAGCCTCTTAATAAGTTTAAATGGTGATGGTTGAATATAGCTCCTAAGTGTAAAATTAAATGAGTGGAGAATATAAAGCGACTATTTTAGTATTTGAATAAAGATACTGGCTGCTGTAATGAGTAAGGAAAATAATTAGTTTTGATTATAATGTCATGACAGTTCTCTGATATGTCTTTATATAGATCCAACATTCAGCTTACTGTTTGATGGCTATTTTGAAGAGATCAACTTCAGAACTCCTTCCTTGGTAAGTCTATTCTGGGAAATGCAGATACATCCTAGGCAAGTAATTGTCAGCTAACATAAGTTTGAAATTTAAATGTTGGTGTAGGTTTATATTTATCTGATGTAATGTATCTGTTTCATCAGAATACTCTTTGAGTTTTATGCAAGAACGTGTAGGATGTACTTATCTTTGCATGTAAAGTTTTTATTACTAGCATGGAAGATTTATTTTCTTAACTGCCAGAAAATTACAATAAGAATATCACTTAATTTAGTCTTTAGGAGCAACCTGGTCTAGTGGGAGGTGTTCCTGCCCATGGCAGGGCGGTTGAAACTAGATTATCTTCCAACCCAAACCATTCTATGATTCTGTGTAGTAAGTAATTTCATAGATGATGTATCTAATAGTTTTGATCTGAAGGCTGAATATGCCAGTATTCATTAATTCATTAAAAAGTACAGGAACTGGTCTAGACATATTATGGGTTATTCCTTTTTTTGTAAACACCAGTATTCTGTATAGCAAATAGTTTCATTTGCAACTATGTATTATATGAAAAACTTAAATAAATTATAATCATAAGGAACTAACTTTTGAGAAAGGGATATTTTTTTAATATGAGATTGAGTATCTTTTGGGCTACCAGACAACTGCAGACTTAAAAGAAAGAAGAACCTTTAACATGAACCTGTTCACTGGTGATGAGAAGCAAGGTGTACGTGGTTTCAGTAATGTAGGCAGAATATGTGAGTTTTGTTTGGTTGTAATGAATTGAATTTCTAAATTTAACTTAATTCTCTGATGTGGTCTATTTAGATTTGGTACAGTATTCTGCTTTTCTATAGAGGTTTTAATGTAACTGTAAGCTAATAAACTAATCTTCTATATTAAAAAGAAAAATGTATTGCAATCATAGATCAGATAATTTGCTTCTGTGTGGCTTACTGCAGTCTGATTGGCAAGCGTTGTTTTCAGTGGTCTTTGTCTAACTTTTGTTTAGATAAATGCTGCGAGCTATCTTCAAGCACTGTGTCTGGCTGAGAATCTACGAACAGATGTAAAAGACTTAGCTGCTCTGTTAACCACAAATAACTGTGATATCAGGCAAAGTGTTCTCTACTTACAGTTCTGGGTTAGAAGTGGCGGTGGATGCTTGAAAGACAAATGTTTGGCACATCACGGTAGGTTGATCTAATTTAATTTAAAAAAAAATCCTCCATCTTAATATGAATTTGATTAAATCAAACCATTCTTAGACCTTTATGAATAGATAGTAATTTTCTGTATGACTCTGGGTAGGATTTGGCCAGGTTTTTTGGTTACCTCAAAGCCTTGTATATATGCATAAGGAATTAAAAGCTTGATCTTACTGTACCTGTTTATTACCCAACGTTATGATACTTATCTCCCTTTCTTCTTCTGAGTAGCAAAGTGGGACAGAGCAGGGAGCCAGTAGTAGTTTCCCTTCAACTCAGAGTTTGCAGTTCTTTCTCCATGTAGCTGAGTTGTAGGTAATTCACCTAGAAGCAGCAGAATTGAAAAGAGGAGAGAAACTGTTGAGCTAGCAACAGGCAGCAAAGGTAAGAACTTGGTCCCAATGGCTACAGGAAGAGCATCCTCAGGAGGTGTGGGTATGTGAGACAGCAGCATGTGAGCGAGCAGCAGAGAGGGACTAGTGGGTGTAAAAGGAAGAGCAGACTATTCCAAATGGTGACTTGCAACGATGGGGGAATGGGCAGATTGGTAAGGGTTAAATAAATTAAATGGGGATGATAAATGGGTATTATTAATTTCAGTTGCTGTATTCATTCAGCACTGTAGCAAGAGGCCATGGTTACAGTATCCTTTATAAAAGGAATGGAGGTGAAGAGAGGAAAAACCAATTTTGTGATGCAATTGTTTCCTTTCAAGTAAAGCATCTTGTCTTTGTGCAGGAGGAGATGAGACAAATAATGCAGATCACATAATTAATTCTGAAAAGACTACTGGTTCCAAGATTGATTTGTCTCAAGCTGATGCACGTCTTCAGGAGTTTCCAAAATGTGATACAGGCTGTGTAGAGACATTGCTTGGCCTTAAGAACATCCTGTTGCCTTCAGAAGATTTGTTTACATTTCTAAAGGTATTTTCGTACTTGACTAGCTAATACTTCGAATGATTGCCAGATAACTGAGTGTTACTGTCACTATGAACTTTGCTACTGTCACTACTGTCACTATGCTTCTCAGAAGCAAATCTCTTTGAAAAGGTTTTGGTGTAGAAATTAGGGGGTTCTGTCATTATTAAGCTGAATTGGAACAGGGGCAGTCTCCTGCCACCGAAATAGTCCCTCACCTCATAAACACAAAGCCAGGAATATGAGAGTTTTCTGTAACAACTTTTTATTTTTAAAAAAATTTATTTAAATGTATTAATAAATTTTTCAATATTATTATTTTACAGCACAAAATCACCACCATGGAGAAATGGAATAAATTGATGCAGGTTCTCACAGAATTCCAGATGAAGAAAGTGGATTTTATATATAGTAATCTTGAACTTCTTCTTCCCTTACCAGTGCAAGTTCTCTCAAATGCATCTGAAGCCTCTAACCCTGTACTTGAAAGGACTAGCATAGTTTCTTCAAAAAATAGATCTACTCACAGTTACTGCTCCGGAAAAAGTAGCCTTAGAAAAAAGTCTAAAAAGACTAAGAACCAGAAAAGGCTTGAAATACTGGATGATAGTGACTTATTTGATACTGGACTGAACTATTCAGCTGAATTCATAACTTTGCCATCAGGTAGTCCTACATCTTGCGCTGAAGTGAACAAAGAGAAATCAGAACTGTTGATGAATAAAGAAGAAAAAGAAATTAAAACTAAACCCTCAGGAAATGAGCAAAGGTCTGCTCTTGTTTTTCAGTGTCTGAATTCACTGACTGAATTTGTGGAGAACATGTCTTTCTTGGATTGCTGTGTAAACACTAACACCAAGGAACCACTGGAGTTTTCTAAAGATGAAGGATTTAATTGGACAAATGGCAAAATCAAAAATGGGCTTTGTGATGAATTCAGTATAGAAAATACTGATTGGTGGAGTTCCCAGAGCTGTAGCGAAATAAAGGCAGCTATTGAAGCACTCAGTTTTAACAAATGTGCTGTTAATATTGCACAAAACTTGGAATCCTCTTTGAGTACCAGGAAAACACCTGAAAGTGATCCACTGGAGGGACTGACTTTGCAGATTGCAGACACAAGAAATTATGTATCCTTCAGTCAGTCGGCTGATTCCAGGTAAAACTTTGCTAATGTTTCTGGAATATAATGCAGTTATTTGTCTAGAAAAGCGTTTCACAGAAGGTAGGACTGTTTTAGATACTGTGTATACATGTTCATACCAATGTGATGGTTGTCAGTATGTCTCAAAACGCTGGAATACGTTGTACACTTTGCTTGTATAAACTGAAATTAACTGCTTGGCAGTCTCTGCAAGAAGTGACCTGACTTGTTTCAGTAGCCTGGCTGTAATGTTGTTCAGGAGTGGTAGCCTTAGTCTAATCCATTTATTTAAAAAACAAACAGACAAACGCCACCACCACACCCAAAAGAATAACAAAAACCTAAAAGAAAGGCTTTTCCAAGACAGACAGATGGACTGAAATGGATTCTGCAAGTACTAGACTTGCAAATTTCTCATCCAGTGCCTGGTCATACTGAGCCTGTATTAAATGCATAGGTGTAGCTTTATGAAGACCTAACAAAATTCAGAGCAAAGCTATTGCAATTTTCTTTAGCAACTTGTGCTAACAAAGAATAACCTTTTCTATATTATAAAAGATCAAAGAATACTTTGCTGCTAGCAAGTGTGGATATGAAAGATTGTTTTTAACATAAACAGGTTGTCATGCATGAAATTGGCATAATAGGTGAGTAAAATGTGTTCAAGTGTCTGAATAGGGAAATGGGTTAGACTCCTAAAATATTTCTCTAAGTCGGAGGAGCAATGTCAATGGATGCATCTAACCTGTGATGACGTCTGGCCAATATATCACGAGTTATACATTGGATCTGATACTGACATTCTGGCAAATACCAACCACATGATGTTTTTCATTTTTGAAGACCACAGATACTTTTGGTTGTGTTGTCTGACGGATGTACTAAACCTCACAGACCTAACCGGGTTGTTAAGACCTCTCCAGGTTAGACTCTGCTGTCCCTGTTTCTGCAGCTTTGTAAACATACATCAGTATGTTTAGTAGAGTTTTAAACCAGTGGATTTGATCTTAGAGGAACAAAACAGGGACAGCACATTCTTGAACAAGAAACAGTAAAGTTTCATTCTCCATTTCAGCATTCACAAAAAAGCACAGAAGAGGCTGGGAGTCGTCAGAACCGTATTTTCCAGGAGCCCTGTAAACCTGGGTAATAAGCAAGCCAGCATACTTGAATACCTCCCCACTCTTCGCAGTATCTGTAGGTCTGAGAAGCTTAAAGAGCAAGGGAAGACTAAAAGAAGGTAGGTTTTGGTTTTCCTAAATCTTGCTACATTTCAATATACAAGCTAGTTAAGAATTTTAATAAAATATTTGGCCAAGTAATTCTAGACAAGGAAGGTGAACATTTGCCTCTGTAAGTAATAAATGTTGCCTTGTATTTGGAAATAACTTTGTCCTCTTATAGTCGCTTTTACTTTCTTTTCATAGGTTCTTGCATTATCTTGAAGGGATTCATCTCGAAATACCCAGACAAATGATAAGCGGTCTGTCTTTGGACTTCCCTTAAAAGTGCTAACACCAGAAATACTTTGTGCCTAATGGTGGTATTCTCACCATAGTTCGGTTTTTAATTTTTTTACCACATTATTTTATTGTATATTCAGAGCCATTTGTATATTAAATTTCTATAAGTATTTAAAATAATGTATATATCTGTTGTCATGATATTGCTCTCCACAGCTGAAATGTGGGGTTGGTTTGGTGCTTGTCCAGCAAGTGCATTTATAATATTAAATGCACAAACTAATCAACGGGGACTACTTTGTACTATCTTAGTCTGTAATTTGTGTATCATATGGCAAAACGTCCTTCTGTAATGAGCAACTGCCGCAACTTCCACAGCAAAGTTGCTTTTTTCTGAGGAGACCCTTTGTTTAACATAACTTTGTTTCTTTCTGAATTTGCAGTTAAGTGTGAAATAACCCGGGTGGGAGGGGGCAGGGAGAGGATGCGACAACTCTCCTAAAATGTAAACAACTGGAAACAACTCTTCACAAGAACAGCTGGGTAACCAAGGCTTTACAGAGCACTGTGCTTCTGTGTACATAGATTTGTATACATTGGTTTCGTTTCATTATTTACAACTGTCAGCTCTGCACGTTAATCTCCTAAAAAGGTAGAGAAATGATTGCTGTAGCTCAAGATGGACTCAGAGATTAGGCAAAAATTTGTAAATAACAATTATTCCAGTGTTGCTTTGGTTTTGGTAATATTTCTAGTCTTGTATATTGTGCTCTATTTTTATAATTCATCTTGTATTTGACTTCAGCCTGATGATGTGTGATTGAATCCATTTTTATACGGCAATAAATTTGTGAGACTTTGCTACAAATCTGAATACTTCTGTTGTATGAAAAATAAGGCTCCTAAAACTTAATGTTTTCAGTCCATAAAGATGATGTTTAAGGCTTTTTTTTAACTGGAAATATTTCAACTGTGTACTTTTCCACCTTTATATTGCAGTTGGGCTGTTCCTCTTCCTCAAACCGAGTCAGATCGGTGCCATGCAGTGGTACTCCACTTACCTCAGTGCTTCTGTAATAGTAAGGAAGGTCATTTTCTAGTGCATTCTGTTATCATCTTATATTTTTCACATCTTAAAGATGTTCAAGAATAAGAAGTATTTATGAAAACAGTAAATTATTTTAAGCTTCCACATTGTAGATAATAATCTTTAGAGTTCCCTCTCTCAGTAGCCCAGAATTATCAAATAAGAATGAAATACAGTGGTGGCTGCTAAAATCCTGATGGGTTGTCAATGGTCTTAGCAACTCCTGTACGCTTTTGTAAACATAAATATTTAAAAATATTTAAAATAAAAAAGTAAAAGTATGTCTTTTCGCTGCTTTATAAAGGCAATCTCACTCTAACTAGATTACAGTGGGGACCTACACAAATTGGAAACGTGTCTTGTAAAGTGCTTTTATTTTAGGGAATGCAGGGGTAGTTTAAAAGGCACAAAGTAAGAAAGAAACAGGTGACACCTCTCCTCCTTTTAAAGTCAGCTCTCTGGTTCTAATAATTGCATTAAGAATTTTTTTGTAGAATCTCCAGGCTATGGTGTCCAAAAAGTAAGGTGAAATTCAAGTATTTCACTTCTTGATAAGATGCCTGTGCAGTTACCATGTAAAAAACTCGAGCTCATTTGAATGAAAAGATAATCAACTTGTGGTAATTTATTTGAACTCTGATAAACTATCAACTTCACATTTTTATGCATCGAGCATCTTTTGTATGCTAGAAGAAAGCAAGTTCCTATGAGGGATAGGCTGGTCTTGAAGAAAAGAGACCTGGGGCTGGTTTTGATTAACTGTTTAAAAGGAAATGCTCCACAAGATCCATTCCAGTACTGCAGAAGTCTCCTGCCTTTCATTCAAAATGTTTCAGTCGTTCCAATCCTGCAATCGTTTGGGCCCTGCTTAGCACATAAATCAGCTTCAGGCATCTTGGGAATGATTGAGGATACCTGGAAAGGAAAAGAGACAAAACCCGTGCATGCGATCTACCTGAACGAAGAATTCGGTGAAACCAGAACTAAAAAACACTGCAGTTTCACAATGACTCTACACCCTGTTTAAGCAGTAGTTATTACTAGGCATACGATAATTTAAAAACAAAACAAACAAAATAACAGAAGCGTTGTTCTTGTTGAAATCTTAGTTAAGTTTCAAGCTTTTCTTTCTTTTTACTGTGATTCTAGTATTGCTTTCTAGAATGCAAATTAAGTTGACGTTTATTCTACGATTCCACGAGTAATAGAGAAGCAAGCAGTCGAGCCTTGGGCGTGTTCTTGCAAGCATACGCTGTGTTAATACCAGAAGCAGGAGCAAGACTATCTCAGTCCTTGTAAAAGCCCTGAAACAGGACAAGATGTATCCTGACAGCTGAGGGACGTGTCCCATGCAAGGCGCAGGGAGACACTGAAGCTCAGCCATCCACATATGACACTGTGAGGAAAATCCTGAGGCTTCTGACCAATGGCGGGGTGTTTTGGTGGTGGCTTTATGTCTTGTCTGGAATAGAAATAACCATTTTGCAAATGTCATACAGAGTCTCTTTTTTATTTTACAGGATTTGTAAGGACACCACAAAAATTAAGCTAGCAAAAGAGCAACGTGTGGCTTGCAAGAAAATGAAATCCATGTTTACATTCTAGTACATAACATTTCTTAAAGTGTAAGTGCTGAAAAGAGAGATTTTATGTAGGTAGTTGAACAACTCAACTTTTCACATATTCTGCTGGTATTTAACTTTATTTCATGACTTCACAGTATTTTTGAAAAATAAAAGGTACAATGCTTTTTAGTGCCTAAAAAGATGGAAAAAATGTCATTACTTCCAACTGATAATACATCTCTATTATAGTATTTTGTCATCTGCAAAATAACTACAGTGTTTTTACAAGATTACACACAAATTTTACTAAAGAGCGACATTATAGTGCACTATAGAAATGCAAGTTAACTATGCAAATTAAGTTTAACCTGAAAAACATTTGAATACTTCTTAATCTTTAATTAACCTCCTTAAAAATCTTTCCCTCATCTAAATTTTTTCTTCGTCTTTTTCTTTCCTTAGATGAACCAAATATTAAGTCAGAGACTTTGACATTGGCTTTGTCCTGGAGGGCCGTTTGAGGAGAGCGTAACTCGCCTGCGGCCTGTGCTGTCACTGCTTTGATCCATGGCTGTTATGTAGCAAACTTTTCTAAATTATTTTTTTCTTAGAGACAAACCTGAGGTGGAGCCGAGGCAAACCTGGTGGTGCGTGGCTGAGCCCTCCTGGAAGCAGGACCCGCAGTAATGGATTTTGGGAGCAGAAGCTCGTAGCTCGCAGGGGCAGGCCTGTCCTGGCGCGTCTCTCCTGGTAACGAGCGGCGGCAGGGCCCTGCTGTGCCGCCCGGCCGTCACTCGCCGCCACACGCAGCACCGGGATGGGGGTGTTCCCACCGGACTGACCCCGCCCGAAGCCTCCCCTCCGGGAAAGCCGCCGCCAGGAGGCAGAGGCACAGTAGCGCCCGCCG
>NW_010193645.1:547-3397 GCF_000695765.1 Mesitornis unicolor | reverse complement strand
TGGGCCAGGGCTCCTTCACCCGCATCTACAGAGGCATCAAGCGGGACCGGGGGGAGGATGGGAGCCACCAGACCGAGGTGGTGCTGAAGGTGATGGATGGTGGCCACCGCAACTGCACTGAGGTAAGGCAGGGGAGTTGATCCCCCCAACCTGGCACCACAGCGGGTGTCCCGACGGCCCCTCCATAGCCAGCATCTCCCTGCTCGCAGTCCTTCCTGGAGGCAGCCAGCACCATGAGCCAACTCTCACACAAGCACTTGGTCCTGCTGCACGGTGTCAGCCTCAGCAAAGACAGTGAGTGATGGCCTTTCATGTCCCAGCCATGGCTGCACTGCTTGGGGGGGCACACACCAGACCTGCCCGTGTCCCTCCCCACAGGTATCATGGTGCAGGAGTTTGTCAGGTTCGGGCCCCTGGACCTCTACCTGAAGAAGAACCATGGTGAGGGCAAGGTGACCACCAGCTGGAAGCTGCAGGTGGCCAAGCAGCTGGCGTACGCCCTCAACTACCTGGTGAGCCAGCATGGTAACGAGACACGGCATCCTGCGGTCCATGTGGCCTGCAGGTCCCACATGTCAGCATCCCGCAGCTCCCATGGCCTCATCCCAGGGCTTCCATGCATCCGTGTTCTGTAGCTCCTGTACATCTGCAACCTTCAGCAGCTGTGTCCCATGGCTCCCCTGCATCCATGTCCCATAGCTCCCACACATCCGTGTCCCACAGCCTCCGTCCATTCACGACTGAGCCCCATGGACCAGGGTTGTACTCATGGTCCTGGTGCCTGTCCCCTCCCCAGGAGGACAAGAAAATCCCCCACGGCAACGTCTCGGCTAAGAAGGTACTGCTGACGCGGGAGGGGGACACAGCGAGTAACAGCCCCCCCTTCATCAAACTCAACGACCCTGGCGTCAGCGTCACTGTCCTGGCCACAGAGAGTGAGTGCCTGGGGTGACCCAGGGGGGTGGCAGGACCCCCCGTTGGGTGCTGAGCCCCCCCTCTCTCTCCAGTGCTGGTGGAGCGCATCCCCTGGGTGGCCCCTGAGTGCCTAAGCAACCCCAAGAGCCTGGCGCTGCCTGCAGACAAGTGGGGCTTTGGGGCCACCCTGTGGGAGATCTTCAGCGGTGGCAACATGCCCGTCAGCCTGCTGCAGCCCCAGGAGGTGAGGGGACCCTGGATCACTGCATCCTGAAACTCCTGCTCCATCCTGCTGTGTCTCAACCCTTCTGCCCTGTCCTGACCCTCCTGTCCCATCCCAATCCTCCTGCTGCATCCCGCCCCATCCCACTGTGCCTGGGCTCTGCTCATCCCCTGCCCACAGAAGACCCTATGCCCTCCCATCCCTCCGTGGGTCCCAGTGGTATTTCTCCGATGGGCAGCACCAGGGGGAGATGGGCACCCACAGCACCCGGCACTGGGGTCTCGCAGGGCTCCAGAGCCACACACAGAGTCCAGGGATGGGCAGCAACCAACCCTGGCAGCCTAAAATCCTGCTGGTGATGCTCAGGGTGAGGGGTTCCCGCAGCTCAGCGAGGTGCATGGGGGCTGTCTGAGCACAGGACTGGATACCCCCCACGCCAGCTCCAGCTTCCCCTTCTCATCCCCACAGAAGCTCGATTTTTACCAGCGTGGCCTGCAGCTGCCAGTGCCCAAGTGGACGGAGCTGGCCACGCTCATCGCCCAGTGCATGGACTACCAGCCCCAGCGCCGGCCCTGCTTCCGTGCCCTCATCCGTGACCTCAACAGCCTCATCACCTCTGGTCAGTGCCAGGATAGAGGGGGAATGGGCTGCAGAACCCCCTTCATGCCCTCACTGCCTCCACCCCATAGACTACGAGCTGCTGTCGGACCTGTCCCCCACCAACGTGACGCTGCGGGACAGCTTTTGGGGCTACGAGCCCCTCGCCATGACCCAGGACCCCACACATTTTGAGGAGCGGCACTTCAAGTACATCTCACTGCTGGGCAAGGTGAGGAGGGGCAATAAACCCCTAAAAATCAGCCCCTCCAAACCTAGTGCACACGTTTCTTGCATCCCTTCCTTACCTGCGCACTTGGGCTGGAGGATGCTTCGCCCTCCAAAGCTGAGAAATACTTGGTTTGTACCTGTGACCTCGCCTCTGTGTTGGATTTGGGGGGGGACCATGCTCTGGGGACACGATGGGGGTCTCCCTGGGGTGACCCCATCACCCCACACCCCCACCCAGGGCAACTTCGGGAGTGTGGAGCTGTGCCGCTATGATCCACTGGGCGACAGCACGGGTGAGCTGGTGGCGGTGAAGAAGCTGCAGCAGGATTCGGCCAAGGAGCTGCGGGATTTCGAGAGGGAGATCCAGATCCTGCACTCACTGCAGCACGACTTCATCGTCCGCTACCGTGGTGTCTGCTACAGCCGGGGTGAGCGGGGCCGGGGTTGGGCAGGGGATGGGCAGGAAACGGGCAGGGATGCCCATGGTGGTGCTGCCGGTACCCAGCGCCGGCTCTGCCTGCATCCCGGCTGTTTTGGGTGATGGATGTGGGCGCAGGACGGTGCGGGCTACGGCTGGTGATGGAGTACTTGCCCAAGGGCTGCCTGCGGGATTACCTGCAGAAGAACCAGGCTCGCCTGGACCACCGGGCCCTGCTCCTCTACGCGTGGCAGATCTGCAAGGTGGGAACACGGAGTGGGTCCCAGTGCCCCTGGGGTGGGGATGGAGCCTCCCTGGACCCCAGTGAGCTGCTGTGTCCCCACACAGGGCATGGAGTACCTGGGGGCACAGCGCTGCGTGCACCGGGACCTGGCCAGCAGGAACATCCTGGTGGAGAGTGAGACCCACGTCAAAATTGGGGATTTTGGGCTTGCCAAGCTGCTAC